>NC_072731.1:269798676-269971795 GCF_026930045.1 Uloborus diversus
AATGATAAAACATTCTCTACATGACTTGAGCCGCACTTTTCTTCGTTTGAGAAGTCTTTTTCTTGGAATAATTGAAAACTACAGGGATACTGGTGTGCAAAAATTAAGGACGAGACGGTTTTTCCACTATAACTTTGTACAAAAGCTTTCCAAATCAACACATTTAATACCGTAAGATCCCCAATACGTAAGGACATGTGTAATGAAAGGAACACTAACTAAAAGAGAAATCAGAGGGATAAAAAGAAGCTTTAGTGAAAAAGTAGCATGGAGCGCAATGCGACTGATGACCGAAACATCCCTGTGATGGGTGTCCAGCAAGAAACATCCGGTCTTTAGTAGGGGATATGATCTCCCTCGACCGCTAGGCAGGTTTCACAGCGTCTGCCCATGCTGAGAATGAGGTTGTCAATGAGTTGTTGACGCATTGCTGCCCATTCGTCTTGCAGCACCAACAGAAGCTCCCGAATCGTTACTGGTGGTAAGGTACGAGCTGCCAAGCGTCTGCCTAGAAAATCCCATACATTCTCGATGGGATTGAGATCCGGAGACCGTGCCGGCCAATCCATACGTTCAATATCCTCACTCTCTAAGAGCTGTTCCGCAGCTACTGTGCGATGACATGGTTCATTGTCGTCCATGAAAAGGAACTGCGGAGCGCCTCTAAAAAGACGCACATATGGAAGAAGAATCTCGTTACAATAAAGGGTCCTGTTGCCTGAACCTGCGACGAAGATGTGAAGGTCTGTACGACTACCAAGCATGATGCCTCCCCAAACGAGAACACCGCGACCTCCATACCTGTCCCTTCGAAAGATGTTCGGGGGATGATTGCGGCTTCCCCGCTCTCTCCAGATGAGTATGCGATGAGAATCGCTACTCAGACTGAATCTGCTCTCATCTGTAAAGAGTACTCGTCCCCATTCATTGCCTCTCCAATTCCGGTGTTCCCGGCACCACAGAGAACGCCTTCTCGTTCAGCTGACATGCTAATTTTTCGACTTCTTCCTTAATTTTTGCACACCAGTGTACTTAAATGGTCCTTTCTGACTTAGAAAAGTTATTTTGTCATTTTGAGTGCATTATGAAAAGGGCTAAGTATTTTTAAAAAAATTCTGCTATTATGTGTACATGTAAAAATTGTATGCTTCCAGATATGCAGTGAACATGAGTAAGAGTAGAAATAAAAATGTTGGAAATATTTAAATTCATAGGAGTTTTCTCAAATATTCATTTATGAATAGGGTCGAATTTCGACCACTGGGCGAACACTAGTAGAAATGTAATCGATCAATTCCAACAATTAAATTGCGTGAAAAGTTTTCTCGAGCAAAGATAAACGAAATCGCTTTAATGTGACTTATTTTTCGCATGTTGTATTAAATAAGCTATTTTTACACTCGCAAGTGGCAAAACTGTAAACGCCTGTATTTATATTTCATGTAGGTGCACATATATTTCAAATGTCATCTAAACCGTAGCATTACTTCTTGAGATATAGCAGTCGCAATGAACAAGAAACATTGTTCAATGGTACACCCCCCCCCCCCCCTTCCCTTGGAGCTACTGGTGCCAAAATCAAATCAACTCTTGTACTCTCAAAGGTCTATCTGGAGATCAATTTTTATTTGACTCCGTGTATTTTTCCTCGCGATTTAGCAGTCACAAGTAACGATAAAATGCGTTCAATTGCTCAACCCCTCTTTGAGGTATTGGCAGAAAATTGAACCAGCACCTGTTGTTCCCTTTAGGGTTTACATATGGACTGATTTTTGGTTTATTCCACCCATTACTCTCTGAGCTACAGCACTCACGCATGACGGAGAAAATGTTCGATTGATCCCTCCCCCCCCCCCCCGCTCCCTTTGAAAGAATTGGCACCAAAAACTAATGGGATTAATTCACATGGGGAACATAGGTGAACCAAACTTTGTTCGATTTCATGCAGTAGTTTCGGCATTAGAGCGGCAAAAAAAAAAAAAAAAAAAAGTTCACATACATACAAACACACAGACGGAAAGACAGACATCAATACGGACTTAGCACTTTTAAAAATGTGCAAATCCGCCAAAATTTGAAATGTTTCTCAAATACAGTACTTTTTTCTGCATATTAACTATTCAAGAAAATAAAAATATTATTTCGTATTTTATTTTGTTCTTTTACTTATACAATTTGATCAATTTAAAAAATTACTATTAGCATATATTAAAATCTCCAGGTATGTATCAATAGTGCAGAAAAATGCATACATACTTGATCGTTATCCTGCTTAGGATATGGTAATTCACCAAGAGTGAATATTTCATACAGGACCACTCCGTAGGTCCACACATCAGATGCGAAAGAAAATACGCCAGCAGAAACGCTTTCCGGCGCCATCCATCGAAGCGGAAGCCGTCTTTGACCGCTTAGCTGAAATATAAAGCGAATTATTATATAAAATATTTCTTGAGTAAAATTTAGACTCTGAAGTTCAAACTTGGGTTAAGAGTTTAGTCGAAAAAAAAAAAGATGGTTAAAAGTTATATTTAATCAGTTGCGAAAATCTTTCATGCACCAGTATCTGACGACATATTCTGTACAACGGTTTTCATACTATTGAGGTCTGAAATGCATTTTAAAATGTCTTTTTAGATAAAAGGAAAAATACCTTGCTTTCTACAGAAAACCTACCTCCCTGCCTGATATGTAAAATAAAGCAATGAATTTTGACCAATGTGCTTACTATTATGAATTTATTTTGTTTCCTCTCATTTTGGTTCCTGCGTTCCATCCTCTTTATACATAAAAAACGTAGCGTCACGATTTCCGGGATAAACTCCGAAACTATTAAACCAATTTTAATCCAATTTCATACAGATCAATGTTGTCCGACTTAGAAGATAACATAATTTTTAATAATAGTGTGCGAGTCATTCCATTTCAAATCAGGCAGGCAGGTACGAAAAGTGTCATATGACCATCACTGATTTTTTTTTTTTTTTTTAATTACAATAGTTACAACTAAGAAACATATGAAATATCCCAAAAGGATTTTTCAAGAAAATATATTTTTCTTCAGTTACAGTCTACTAATATTCTGCACAAAATCGGCCATTTTGAAAAAAAAAAACAACAAAACATTTGATTTGAAGTGGACGCGAATACAAAAGCATTTTAACCTATTTGAATAATTATTTTTAATAAATAAAAAATAAGGACCCATATATTATCTAGACATTGTATTTGAAAATTTAGTTAGGTTATTTGATAAAGAAAAAAAAAATTGTGGTGAAAAATCTTCATTTTTACCTACTTTTTCTCCATGAAAGAAAAGTTTTTTTTACCTAACTAAGATGGCAGTCCAAAGCCCTTACATGATAGTTTCATAGCATATTTTATTATAATCCTTAGATGCATACAGCCTTGGAAATAAAATTTGAAATTTTGAAAAGTTTCAAAAATTAACGATTTTTGAAGTGAAATTGCTCAAAAAATGTCTAGACTCAAAAAATGTTAGATGTTTCCAAGTTATGTGGAGGGTCCTTATTTATATTTAGAAAAAAATATTTTTTCAAATAGGTTAAATACTTTAGAAATAGCGTCTATTTCAAAGCGAGTGTTTTTCTTGTTTTTCCCAAAATGGCCGATTTTGTGCAGATTTTTAGTAGGCTGTAACCGACGATTTTTTTTTTTATTTATTGCAAAACCCTTTTGTGGCATTTCATATGTCTCTTAGTTGTAACTACTGTAATTTTTTTCAAAAACTTCCGTGATGGTCATGTGATGGGCCCTGCCTGATTTGAAATGGAATGAATCGTGTATTAAGTGTTTAGTTGTATATGAATTCGTATTAGATGGCAGTTTAAGTTAATTCATCGATATAACTCACTGACATCGTTTGACATTATTTTAGTTTTTTGTTTTCGTATTTTATTTTAACTTTCTTATCTGCAAACTGTTAATTAATCCACTCACAAATTGTGATCTAATTTATTCATTCAAATAATAAATATTTTAAATAACTGAATTTTAAAATTATCTGGACAATACCAGTAATGCCTCCACTAGGGCATCGGGACTCTTGGCTTCCTTAAGAAGTTTTCCATCTCCAGCTCAGTCACTTTCCTATGCCGGGCTGATGAGTGCTAATAAGCACGAAACTGCAGTCCTCGGATGGAAATGACTGAGCTGGCGGTGTATTTCATGTATTTCTGCTTTAGCCCTGGCTATTGGTCGGTAATTTACTGAATAGCTTTATCTTCGATAATAAGAGGGAAATGTTTTAGATCATTTATAACACGACGCATCGCTTGAAACGGTAATACAATTTTAAAACGTTATCACCGGCAACCCTGATACTGAAATTGAAACTTTTGAACTTCTCGCCAGACATTACCGTTAATGCGCTGACATAATGTTTTTTGTGAAAGGTGTACGCATTAACGTTAATGCGAAGACATAGTGTTGTTTGTGAAAGTTGTATGCATTAACGAAGATGGAATTGAGTTCTACCATGCACGGGCACGGGTTCTTTGTGAAAGTTCTACTCATTTTCGGAAGAGTAACAGGTACCATGATTGAAAAAGCTGAGCGTGTCGATTGATGACATTTGTTGGATGGTTTACCAAGATTCTCTAAGACTGTCGTATGAAGATAAAAAGTACAATTTTTAATCATTTTTTTTTATTTACTAATGTAACATAAATGAATAATATACATAACTCGTCTATTTTAAAAATTATGGAAATTTTCATTGAAATTAAAAAATGTCTTATAATTTATTTTATAAGCCAAAAAAAAAAAAAAAAAAAGGTTTACTGCATTAATTTTGATAATATTCAGATTTTTTCAAAAATACATAAATAAAAAAATTTTTTTTTAAGTTTAATTTTTCTCCTGAAAATATTTAATTTACATATCAAATTGCAGTGCATTTATGGCTGCATTCTTTAAAGATTTATTATTGGTATTTTACTTAATCTTACTCAGCCAAAAAGTAAGAAGTCTTAAAGTAAAAGCTGTTAAGTGACTAAAGACAAACTATTTAAGACATCAATACAAAATATAGTTCAGAGTACATTCAAATCATTGAGACTGCTCAAATTGAATGATCTGAACAAAATATTGAATTCAATATTTAAAACGTTGAAACAAAATTTCAAACACACAAATATTAAAAGGCAGAATATAATATTGTAATAAATAGTTTTTGAATTCGTTTGAAACGAACTAAAAAGATTTAAAAAGTCTCTAAGCCTTGTGCAGATTTAAAGCCTCATAAAGATTCAACATGCCTTACAGCTTGTCTGGAAAGTTTGTGATTGCGAATTTTAATAGCAATCAAAATACTTGCAATATTAAAAAGAAAAAACACAGGGTGCATGCATGACATGACTGTAAGAAGAGTATAAAGAGTACATACATATACATATTTTCACGAAAACAAAGCTATCGATGATTTTGCCTTTTGAATATTTTGTGAATTTACTATTAACAGAATAAAAATTTGATTATAATAAATAAAGCTTAGGTATTTTGCGAGTCTTAAATTTTCTCTATTACGACGGACTCGTAAAAATTAAAACCTCCTGAAAAAAAGTGTTTTTAAGTATTTAAATTCACCTTGGATAAATTACGTAAGTGGAGGGGGCAGCAGATTTCAAACCTGCCTAGGGGCGGCATAAAGCTAAATTCGGTCCTAGAAATATGCTAAAATAAATTACTTCAGAAAATTTTCCTGAGTAAAGCTTGTCAGTGTGAGGTTTGCGTAGTAAAAAAAAAATGAACGGAATGCAACCACATGTAAATAAGGAATTAATGAAATTTGTGAAAAAAATTCCTCTTGTAGTAATTGAGCTGAAAGTTTTTTTTTTTTTTTGTGAAAATCTATTTTCCTTACTTACTGTTATTATTGCTGATTGACTTTTCAGGCCTAACTGAAGAAAATATAAATAAATTCTATTGAAATATCGCCAAGAAAAACTTAAATTCAAATTTGGCTAGAAAATTTAATGGGGTACAAGCACGCACAAAAAAAAAGTGAAACTTTCTGTTTATAATCCTGCTCTCCTTAAGTTGGCGTCTTAATTGCATTGTAAAAGGTTTCGATTTACAATGCGTGTCTGCATGAAGTTGTTGTACAACATTTTAATGCCATATTGTTGTACCTATCTTGCTTCTTGTTTTCATGGAACAAAAATTTTCTGGACATATTAACTATAAAAAATGTGTAGAAATACGTTGTTTGTAAAATTAACTTTAACCACGAAGAGCATAGCAATGAATGAATTTAAATTAACATTTTTTACGATAATAATATTTTTTTAGAATAAATATGTTCGTAATTTATTAGAATGACATAAAAATATTAACTGAAATTGCAATACAATGGAACTCCAATTTTCTGATTCAATTGAAACCGGACCAGATTCGGATAATTGGAGTTTAATTAGTCAACATTTGTGTTGAAAAGGGAAGAAGAGAACATTTTTAGAGAAAAAGTCTTTGATTATTTGAACGGAATGTCAACACATCTACTCGTCTGATGAGTATATTCACTTGTGCAATACATTAGAAACTAAGAACTTAACTACACTGTGACACGGACCCTTCATCCCAATAATGTTCGTGCTGCACTTACACTAGGTTTGTGTAGTCCAATCTTTTTAGAAATTTATCTTATTTTCATCATCCCATTAGCGTTTGTGCTGCGCCTATACTAGATTGGTATTCTAATCTTTTAAAGTTTATCTTATACAGTGGAACCTGTGTAAGTTGACCACTTGCGGTGCACTACTTTATTGGTCAACATAAACAGGTAGTCAACTTACAGAGGTTGATTTATACTATAAAGGCTGATTCCATGCCTGAAAAGGGCGGTCAACTTAGACCGGTGGTCAACTTTACAGGTTTTACTCTATTTTTTTTCACAGAAATTCTGAAAATGATTCAAAAAGTTGGAGTTTGGATAATTGAAGTTCTACTGTAAGAGATATTCCAAAATCTGAAAAATTGTTATGTGTTTCAAAATACAGTAGAACTCAGAGTTTACATTAGATTAGGGTCTGCAGGGTTTAAAAATCTAAGCATCTTGTTTAAAAATTCAACTCTTTACCACTTGTCGCTCTAGGGTCTCCCGTACCTGCCACTATTTGTGGTTTAACCAGTTGGATGTGACCCTGAAGATAGCTCTGATTTTCTGATCCAGACCAGAAAACGAACAATCCCTGGTCCAGCACCCCCAGAGGTACCGTTTCACTTGGAGGACTTAGTGACCACGAGTGTGTTTAACATCCCGCTCAACTCTTTACCATTGGGCTATTGGAAGAAATTTGTAACTCTTGCTTATTTTTTGTTTTTATGTACAATTTCATTTACAGTACATTCTGTACGAGCAATTTTTTACAAATTTGCTCCTTGGCTTGTATTTGCAAATAAAAAAAAGGTTTTAAGAGTTTTTATGCATTGACTAGCATTCTGAATCATTGGTGGTCTGTTGTACCGAAACCAAGTAAAAATTGTTTCAGACCACCATTAAGTCGAATTCAGTACACCGTGGGACTAGTGGTTGGTCACAGTCAATTAGGAAATTGCCTGTTACAGTCAAACCTCATTAATGAGTAATTCCTAAGACCATTATAATTAATTCATGTTAACCGCATTTTATCTTAACGAATCAATCATTAAGTGATTATTAACATCTTTGACCAAACAAGTATTTCATGTGAAGAAATAATTTTTAATTTAAAAGTTTCAAATTTTTTGGGGGGCGGGTGCATTTAAACAACCCTTACTCTGTCAGGGGACCATGTAAGTTTTGAGGCCCCTGATTGGCCAAAGCGAATGACAAACGCGCACATACGGCGACCATGTTTTTTCGTTCGTTCAACGCATATGAACAAATTTCGTTATAATTCAATTCACGCTTAAATATATCTACTTTCCTTTTCCCTTCCGAACAATGGCTATCTGTTTATTCTTTCAAATCTGCACAATTTCTTTCTGCATTAATGGAATACTACTTATTAAAAAAAGTTAATAGCAATCGTACTTTGCTGATTTTTTAATTAAAAAAAGGTGGAAGAATTTTATGTGCTGCCATCTATATATACATTGTAGTATTTTATACTCGCAAAAACTCATTAGTATAAATTTAAAACACTTGGAAAATGTTAATGTGTAGACTGTTTTAATAAATTTTTATTTGTTTCTTCTATTAACAATTTTTTCCACAACTTTTTGAACTAGTATTTACATTGTTTGGTAATAATATGTATTGGCTTTAATAAGATTAGAAAACATAATATATAATATGCATGTATTTTTTAAGCCAACATTTTAAAAAGAGCAGTTCTAAATTTAGTTTCGTGATTTTATATTTGATTAAAAATGTTTTTTTTAATCAATAAGGAAATTCACATCAAAAATAAGTATTCTAATGCATTTTAGGGGTTTTAATCATCACTTTTTTCTTATAAGGAAAATAAACGTACGAAAATAAGAAACAACATTATTTTTTTAATTTAGAGGAAGTTTTTGTCTTTAAAGCAGCATTTAGCGTAAATTAAATTGCAAAATTTTTACAGAAAAAAAGTTCTTGTTTAGTTTTAAAAATTTATCTTTAAATGTGATGTTTCAAATTGATTACGCGTAGTTATTGTTAGAGTGTTTTGATCAGCTTAGGAAATCTTTTTTTGTCTTTTGAAATGAACAAATAAATGAAAGAATGATTTCAAAGCAACTCTTATTTTAGTTACATTACAGAAATATTATTTATATTACATGTAAACTATTAAATATCTGGGTTTTTTTGCAATAGTAAGTTAAATGTATTATAATTACATCACATATGATAATTATACAGTCTGTAGCTTTTATAATGAATGCACATTCCATTTAATAATTACAACTGGATTATATCAAAAAAGAACTTTCATCTTACAGTTTTCATTTTAAATTAGTTCTAAGTATTCTTGTTTTTAGATTGAAATATAGTATTTTACAATTCACAAATTTTGCTTTAAAAACTCATCTGAAGCATCTCTTACTTTTAAAAAAGCATCTTTCTTGTAGAAAGCGAATCTAATTTAATTTTTACATTTATTTTTGCCAAACAACTAGAGTTTTTTGAAAGTCTTCTTTTATTTTCTTCCTTTTGAATCTTTATAAAGGAACTGCGGTGGCAAACAAATTGTCTCCTAGAAACAATTGAACAAATAAGTAAATCAAAAAAAAAAAAAAAATCAGGTTAAATCCAAGAATAAGGTACTAACTGCACCAGGATGATACAGCTAATCTGGTGTTTTTTGAGCTCAGTTTTATTTTGCAAAATTTCCCCCTCATAAAAATGTGGGAACAACATGAAATAATTGGAAAAATATTTAACATTGCAACTGACTTGTAAAGTTCATTAATGCTAATGAATTAATGAAGGTTCAAGTTGTCAGAATTGGCATTGCTATAATTACATTGTCCCTCCAAAAGTTGCCGTTTTCTTAACTTAAATCTTGAATGCAACTCAGATTTATAAAAAATTAAAATAGAATAAAATTAAAAAAAATGACAATGCAATTGTTTTACTCTACAAATACAAGTAAAAGTTTAGCCTAAAGTCTATGAATAAAATCAGTAAAATATTACTCATAGTTAGGTTAAGATAAATAAATACCTTTGTGCTGAACAGTAAAGTAAGACAAAACAACGTTAGAAGAAGCACAAATTTGCAAATTGCAGCAGACACGTGTTTCGGCGTTACAGGGAACGCCTTTTTCAATGCAAAAAATAATGAGCTTATGGCTTTTGTCGGATGTCTTTTCATCCATAAGCTCATTATTTTTTGCATTGAAAAATGCGTTCCCTGTAACGCCGAAAAACGTGTCTGCTGCAATTTGCAAATTTGTACTTCTTTCAACGTTGTTTTGTCTTACTATTACTCATAGTTGTTAAAAATATTTCGCGCATTTTTTTTTTTTTGATTTCTCTCAAGTAAACAAAAATAATGTTTCAATGATTATTATTCATTTAATTTAACAGAATGTGTTTCCGGTTTTATTTTAATGCATTTTTAAAATTTTCACATATTGGATACACAGACAGATGGCAGCACTGTAGAATGAATGAATGAATTGGTAGTTTTATCAAATTTTACGTGACCAATATTTATTAGAATATAAACACAAAGAAAAAATTAGTACTAACGAACACATAATTCTTTTTCCCTGAAGAACTGAAGACCTTGAATTCCATTTCGTATTTGTCTGAAGTCCAAATTCTTTCACCCATTTATTGCACTGCTTCACATTTTTTATGTCGCTGCGTATAGTAATAATATTACACTTCCTATTTACAAAACAATTACTAAAGGAAGGGGTAAGTTTCATTTCCAAACAAGATTCAGTAGCCATTATTCGAAATCGAAAAAGAAAATTTTCGTTTTCATTTAATTCAAGCGTGAATTAAATGAAAACGAAATTTGTATATACGTGTTGGATGAAAGAAAAAACATGGCCGCTGTATGTAAGAGCTAGTCATTTCGCTTTAGCCAATCAGGGGCCTCAAAACATTTACATGCTCCCCTGACAGAGTAAGGGTTGTTTAAATGCGGGCGGGTGCGCATTTCTTTTTTTGGGATGGAGGAAGCATCCCCATGACCTGAGGGGGGATAATTACTATTTAGGGGGAACATCCCCTTCCGCAAGTAACTGCAATAGGAACAGCCATCGGACATCTGGATTAAAAAAAAAAGCGTACTATTTATTCCAATAAGATTAAAAAGTAGTGGGAGTGTACCAAATGGGGTGCGGGAGTGGGTCATGGCGCAGACTGCGTCAGTCAAGGGGGTGTTTTTTTTTAAGTTATAGATTTTTTAAGATCTTGTGTAGGGGAACAGCATCCTCCCCCCCCCCGCAAGAGCTGAATATTAAAATCTGCAACAGGGAAAAGTTGAGGGTGCCATTTCTCACTCCTAGTGTGCCATCTTTTCACCCACGGTACACGTCGGGGCTAAAGGTGCCAGTTTTTCACCCATGTTAAGTGTGAGATTTCGGCATTTTAACAGTGTATATTCACTTATACAACAAGCGGCGCCAGTTTGATTAACATTTGTGGTCAAAGCTTTAATATTTTTTGAGATATTTTTCAGTAGTAGTCAGATATCTCAAACGTATTTTAGGAGTGAAATATGTTGTGTGATTTGATTACCTTGTAGTAACCCGACGCGTCGACCTGTCGGGACATGCCGAAGTCGCCGATTTTCACAAGGCAAGCTTCTCCTACGAGGCAGTTCCGTGTCGCTAGGTCAGAGTGCACTATGTTGCGCGATGACAGATATCTCATTCCTTCTGATATGTGTCTTGCTATTCGAACCAGGTCTGTCTGCGAAAGAAAAATAACAAAATAAGGCATTTTACTTTCTGGGTGCGGAAAAAGTGGGCACTCATACTACCAAGAAAAGTCTAAAATGATAGCAAATTCCGTTCTTTTGCGTCCGACGCCATCTTAAATATTCAAGATTTTTTGGGAGAAAAATATCTCTTACGATCGGCTGAAGGCAATTTTAAGAAAAGGTGCATTTCATTAAGGTTAAACTTTTTAGGCGAGGGTTTTGAAACTGTGATCGGCCAACTTCTATGTGACGGAAGTGACGCAGTCGTTTTTTGTTGGACGAAAAGTCCGACATTTGGTCCTCTCGCTTTCTTTCTTTCTCGCTGTCCGTGGTTGCGTGAACTGCGTTGAGTACAGCTGTTATCAACAGTGCATCTATTGAAACACATGTGTATAACCAACGCATGTCTAATAGGGTTCAGGTTTCTCGTTGTTTATAATCTATTTTATCCATTAAAACGTGCAATTTGTGCTTTGAATTTGTCTGAAACGTCTTGGCCAGGATTCAATCTGGGGTCTGATGCTTAGCGCTCTGCTATGTGCACGAAAACGATGGTTTCTCTTTAAGAACGGTGGTTTCAGAACGAGAAGATGATGCACACTGACACATATGTATCTAATTTGACGTAAAGAAATGAATGCTAAACACAAACTAGGCTATTCAAAAGTGATCAACGAATATTCAAAATATGCTCCTGCAATACAAAAGTTTTAACCAATGTTTTTATTTCCTTTTAAGGCGACTGCTTGGATGGACGTCGTATTATTGATAATTACTTTATGTGACTGTTAAGAAAATTGAATACTATCCCTAAAGTTAACTTTTGCCAGCTTCCCAACAACGAGCTTCGTGGGAGTTGGACTGGACGAGGTTCTGACGACGATAAGCGTCTGTGTGCCGCGTTGCTCTCCGGAGCTAATTCTTTGCTATTTTTTTTTTATCAAGTTACATCAAAGATCGCATGCTCGCATCCCACGTAGTTTGTAAGATTTACAAAGAAAAGATTACAACCGCATTTGCTACCATTGAGTGCGACATGCCATTGCGAAAATAAAAACGAATTAGACTTTAGACTTGATATGTGGCACAAAGGTTCACCTATCGAACATCTACAACCCAAATTCAAAATAATAGAATACTTCCCACTTTTTGGAAAAAATAAAGTTTATTCTAACCAAATTTAAGTGCAAATTAGGTATTTAAATGAACGTACCACCTTTCTTAGACTTTAAAGTGTGCACTTCATTTCAAATATACTCAATTAAAAATAATCTTAGACAGAGTAGTCCAAAAGTTCATAGTGATGAAGATTTACATTGAGTCAAAAAATTAGAATATTCAAATTGAAGGAGGAAAAACACTTTCAAAAGGAACAATATCAATACTAGAAAGCGTCATTTTTTGCTGCATTTAAGGTTTTAATCCTTTCTCACATGGACTCTACCACCTGTTTACAATAATCGTTTCTCTCTGTCACTGTTTTCGTACCCTCTTCAATGCGGTAACTATCTCAAGGCGGGCACCAGGTCTTGAACCGCTTTCTTTAGATTTGATGGTACCGCAAATTCTTGATCGTACTGAGATTGGTAGAGTTGCTTGACCAGTTTAATACCAAAATTCCTCTTTCTGTTTAAATTTTATGAATCAATTTAGACATGGGACACGGAGTAAAATCTTGCTGAAAGATAAAATGTGTTACTAAATGTACAGCTGTGCCTCAGATGAGTATCATGCATTATTATTGATAAACAGCGGAAATCACGCATTGTTTCATTTTACACGACAGCTCACTCGCGTAAGTCCTTCGTGGTGTAGCAATTTTCACTAACAGGAGTCTAGTTATAGTCTATGTTCATTTATTTTTGCTGTTTTTCAGACGAACCTTTCAAAAGCGATTTGTCAGTTATTCCTTTTTAATTTTAATGTTGATCGAATTGGTAAGTTAAAATTTAAGTATATTGTAAGAAAAATAAGTATTTAAATATTTTGGAATACCTTTTTTGTTTTATTTTTTGAAAGTAGTTAAATTCAGCTAGCATGAACATTGTGATTTTCTGTATGTCTATAACTACGCGAGTGTGTCCATAACTGGTCAAACCAGAGTATTAAAATTTTTTTCAAAAACTATATATAAATCATAGCTGAAAATCTGAAAGCGTGAAATTTCAAAGTTATAAAAGTGCAATTTCTAAGTGTGAGAAATTAACAGTGAGAGTTATCCCCCCCATGAACAAGAACTGCAACATCACAGTTTAACGACAATCCAAATTTTAAAAAAAAACACGTAACTATGCTCATAGCTAGTCATTTACTCTTTCCTAATAAATATCTCTTTTCAAAAGAAAACTTTAGGAGAGAAATAATTTACCGAAAGTTTTAACATTTACATCTCAAGGCATTTTTAAAATTACATATGTTCAATATCGTTGTAAAAGTTTTAAAAAAGGCGATTTTTTTTTTTTTTTTTTTTTTTGCACTTTTGGACTAAAGGAATCGTTGAAAGATAGTCGCCAATCTGGTGCCGTTGCCATCAAGGACGGTGTTAAAGTTGAACTTTTATGTGCGCAAAGAGATGACGTCTTTATTCACAAACCTAACGTCGACGGATTGCCTGTCCAAAGATACAGCTGAGCCTATTGTCATTTCATTCTACGGAATTTTGCGCGAAGCATGGAGAGTAGTGTGGTTCGGAGGATTAATTTGGAAAAAATTCTAAGAATTCTAGAAATGCGGTTCAAGACTATTTTTGATGACGTTAGGTGAAGAGAGATTCAGGTCCTGTCCTTTAAAATGTTTTGTATTCTAGCTCTAAAAATGTAACTGCTGGCCATGCTTGACTATGCTAGACCAGCGTTTCACAAAGTGAGCCGCGAGTTAGCCGTTGCATAAATTTAATTTCCTCTAGTTTCAAGAAGAATGAAACAATCAAAATTAAGAATCTAAAATGTCACTCCAGACTGAAAAAGTAGTCGTCCCAGTGTTTCGCATCGCCATGCCAGCGTGATCAAGTAATTACCACCTGACTTGAGGAAAGTTCTTGATAAAGCTTCAGAATTGTTTTTTTTTTTTTTTTTTTCAAATCTCGTTTTCTCCTGTGACGACAATTTAGCAAGATTCATGATGACATGGGTAGGTAGCACAAATCACTATTTTTCCACATGAAATAAGCTAGTTCTCCAAAGCAAAAGTTTTCAAAAAGTTTTTGTATGAACTTCGAGATGAAATGAGTGTTTTTTAACTGGAGCAAAAGGAATCAATATCTTCAATTGTTTTTAATGTTTTTTATGAGGAACGATGGCTGATAAACGTTTTGTCGAACTTTTTGGTGAAATGAGCGAAGTGGCCATTTTCACTCAAAGGGAGCAGTAACCGCATTTGTGATGAGAGAAAATAACAGCGCTGAAAAGAAAGCTGAATTTTTGTGTTTCCTGCCTAAAAAGAACAACGTAGAATGTTTTATTCTTCAAGGGAATTTCTGGCAGAAACAATCTCTATGAAGAAAACGCAGCTTACCTATTTCGTGATATTAAAAATCATTGCTATTTATTCGAGGAACCTATGACACTGTCCGTGCCCGAATATGAATCATAATTGCGCTTCAAAGTTCATCTATTGGAAACCAATTTTCTGATTCATTTCACTCAATAAATTTTGTTTTGGTGTTAAAAAGGAACATCCGTTATTGGGTACGTAAGCTGTAAACTTCTTCTGCTCGTAACACCTTATCAATACAAAACAAACTTTCCAGCCTATATGCGTCCCCCAACCCCGCACAAAAACAAATTTAGCTTTTGGATTCTGCTCCTGCTATACGTACGCGACCTCTGACACATAGCAAAGATTTATAGCTATTATCAGTTTTACAAAGAATTAATTTCATTCTTTATACTAATGTAATTTGTTACAGGGTGAGCTGTAATTGTTACAGCAATTGCATAGGAATGTTTTCTTTACATGAAAAGGGGTCTTTTTTCCAATTGAAGATAGTATTTTCTATTCATACTGCCTCGCGTATTTTTAAAAGGTTGCTTTCGGTACATAGTTAAATAGTAGTTTGCGGGTACGGGCCGAGGTAACCCAATCAATAAAGCACTGACAATGGTCGAAGATCCACCATGTGCGCTAATCTGATCCGTTCCATCAGTTGTGGTCGTAGTCTTCCAAGGTTCCATCCCAAATCAATTTCTCTTTGCCTAGTGGGCTAGTGATGCTTTGCCCCTATTCAGGATGGGGAAAAAAAGTTGTCTTTAGGGCCCTTTTAAAACTGGTAAAACTATCTCTGGGATAGGAACTGAGGACCAGTGGCAGATTTATAGGTTTGAGGGTTGCAAATGCATATTTGGGACCCCTTTGTCTATCCCAGAACTGTGTGAAACACTTATCATGTGCACTCATGTATTCTCTTCAAAGCCCTTTATGCTCATGGGAAACCTTTGCAATTTGCAACATGATAAACCCGTTGTTGTAGAGGATTGTGGTGTAGGAGTGTGCAGTAAAGTACGATGTGGACATATACCATATGAGCAATTGATACTTACGTATTATCGCATACACCAAAATTCGATTTTATGGCGACGTATGAACTTTACGACTTATCTCAGTCAGAACGGAACGATTTTCTGTATTGGAAGAGCTTTAAATTTATATACCATCGCAACCAAGTTGGATAGATTAAGTGTCTCGGATACAGTTCTAATAATGCACATTGCACAGGCACTGAATCATGAAAGAGAATATCAGACAGGCTGCTGGGCGACAAAAGCATTCAAAGTCCTTCTCTTGAGCAACAGGCGCCAAAACCAAGGGCGAATCCACAAATGCTTCAGTTGAAGCTCCCTTGTATTTCAGTTATTGTTTGAATTTTTTTGCTATTTTCCGAGATATACGTAGCAATGCTAGACGAGAAAATCATTCTGTTGTGTCACTCATGAAATGATTGGTGGAAAAAATTTATCTGCACTATTCTCCCATCTATATATATAAAAATGAATGTTTGTCTGTATATCATCCATGAACTCAAAAACTACCCGGCAGATTTGGCTGAAACTTTCACCGTTTGTTATCTTTGGTACTGGGAATGTTTATAGACCAGTTCGAAAAAAATCCGATCAATCGTTCCTTTTTTATTCCAATTTAAGTCACAATCCATTGGATAAAAACGAATAAAATGATCGGCTGCGGAAATTAATTCGCGTGAAAGATCTCATTGATAAGAAGTTAGCTGTTGCCATTTTTCTTGAGTTTGAACAAATAAATTCTTTCTTTATTGTTTTATGGCTTTTCATGCAACGGGGGGATTTAAAACTTTTTCTATTTGATATTTTTAGCGATTGATTTATCTTGCAAACTGCGTGAGTACAAAATTTGAGTATAGTCACGGCTTCACTTGATACCTGGACCGATTATTATGAAAATGGCTAATATATACGTATTTTTCCACGGAGAAGGTGCATAATATGCTCATTGAAGCCACTCGCCACCAGGTGGCACTACAGAGTAGCAACTTCTGCCCCGTTCGACCGATTGTCATGAAAATCAGTATAATGATGTATTTTTTTGTTGGCGTAGCAACGCGCGTCGGGTACAGCTAGTTGAGGTATATATATGTGTACTATTTTTTACGCGAACCCTTATGTTAGTGTTCGGTTGTCATCAAGACAGCAATCAAGCTGAAAGGTTAAATCGTTCGATTGGGTCAACCTTTGAAAAGATTTGTGCCAAAACAGATCAACAGCAGCTCACATGGTGATGCACATCGATACCACATTTCACTCCGCTTTGAGTTAGATCGCCCTCAAGAAATCGGCCAAATACACGCTATGCACAAATTGTTCCACAAATCGTTGAGACAGGTTAAGCGCACCTTAAAACGTATTTATCTGTCAAAATGCGAAAATTCTCACGTAGTTAAGTTTATTCTAAGCAAAAAAAGGTAATAATAATTTTAAAAAATCTGAAAATATGATCACTTTTCAGCTTTGTTATCTAACTCCTAGGTTGTTTACATTTTGTCTTTTAGCCATAAAAAATGGGGTTCCTCGAAGTAAAAGCAAATGACTAAGGGTTTCGAGGCCTAAACTTTTGGGAACCGCTGTGCTAAACGAACGGTACACTTTAACACTCTTCCTCGAAAATCTTTTGAAATTGAAGTCTTAAACATGCAATTTTAGACAGCTCTCGATAATGATAGGGAGAAGGGGGGGGGGGGGGGGGGTTGAGGATTTCTTGAAATTTGCCAAAATGGAAATCCTAAAGCGATTTCAATGCCGACAATTTTTTATCATGTTAGACGGTGAATCTGGGAATCTTTCGAAATTGAAGCTCTAAAAACGGAATTTAAAATATCTTCAAAATATTGAGAACTTTACTTTTGATATGTTCTCGAACTTGCTGCCCTAAAACGCAATTTAATTTGCCATTTATGGTCTCATGAACGGAATATATAAATTAGGGAACCCATTTTCCTTTTCATCCCGATGTTCCACTTATCCACTTATTTGAAATGAAAAATTATTGTTTAAAGTCCTCCCCCCGATGGATTTTCAAATTTTGTTTTTCAATTCAAAAATGAAGAAAAGAATATTCTAGAAGGAATGTTGAGGGTGCTAATCGAGAGAGCGCGCATAGAAATGCCCCAGTGACCCAATTCTCTCTTAAATTCTAATAATACAAAAAAAAAAAAAGAGAGAAAAGGAGAAAGTAATACTTACGGATCGTAGTAATATTTCAGGGTCTGTATTTCCTTTCTTTATCCAAGTATTGTTGGTTTTCAGGACATTTTCTAAGTCTTTGAACTTTAAAAATTCTAAGACTATCCATGGATTCTCAGTATCTGCAAAAGAAATGAGTGCATTTTAGGCATTTTAAAGGGAAATGTACACCTTAAAGAAACCCTTCAATAAAATGCTCAAGAGTAGTAACGGATGAATTCATGACTGATTTTTTTTTCTCGAAACTACATGCTCTTTGGGCATTGGAAACACTTGCTTAATATGTGACTCCGAGTTTTAGATTTTTTTTGTTGCTCTTAAAAAATCTCAGTCAAATCAAATGTAGATCCAGTTAAAACTAGAGATCTTCGACGGACTAGACACCTCAAATTGTGAGGGTCAATGGTGCTGAAATAAAACATGTGATCAGACCTGAAGAATTACTCTCTGTAGCGAGAAAAAGTTACAGAAGCGCCAGCAAGCCAGTGTCTCGCTAAGTCGTTTCTTCCAAAGGTGTTTGGTCAACGATGACATATTCCTATCTCACGATCTGAGAAAACAAGGGATAATAGGGAAGTTGCAACCTATTAAATGTTCATATTTTGACTATTGATTGTTAATTGACCCTCAAAACGAAAAAATTCACCATTGTCGAATTTTAAAACACCGTGATTGATTTTTAATCCATTTTTAAAAATCCACGCGCAAAAGTGCGCTCTTCTGAAACGTCACGAGCTTACGTCACAGGGCACTAATGGACAGCCTTCCGCCGAAGATCCCTTGTTTTCGCTAGGGACATTTTGAGCGCGCTGATATTTTTGTGTTTTAGAAATTCAATAATCCTTTTGAACACACTATGGAGGCCGGGTTCGTTAAAGCACAATCTAAATAATCTTCCTCAAGTAACATCAATGATGATATTCGAATATTTCCGAGAAGATGAGAGATTTAATGTTCCAGAAAGGCGAGGAGATAAGCCTTTTACGTTTCGTCTTCGAAGCCAACTGCATGTCCTTCGGCTTCTCCCGTATCGGAAGAGCGCATGACGTCACTTCCTATGCCATTTGACGTCACAAGCGCTTGAACTTTAAAAAATTAATTTAAGGAAAACTGCTTATCGTATCGCAAAAATTTTTTCACCTATGATGTTCATACATGTTACTCTATCATATAAAAATAAAATTGAAAAATCGAAAACTTCCCTATTCAATCGTTGTGCATCTTAGTCTTACATCTTATGCATGAAGAGTTGGCTGTTGAAAGTGTTGCGACTAAAACTGAGTACATCAACCCGTCACCTATCTCACTCAGAGGGTGAAATGGGGCCTGGTATTTTTGTCCAAGAACTTATGAATTGCGCTTGGATGAGCTCAAGTTTTCAGCACGCAAACCCATGCAGCTATTGATCTATTGAGCTCTATGTTCAATGTTCGTTATATCCACCGTTTTGGTGAGTTTACTTGGACATGTACGGAGTTCCGGTTCACGCCATTAACATTTAGAGGAGTTAAGTGCAATACCGATTCTGCGGTGAATCACCTGAAACTATTAAGCAAATTAGCACAATTCGTAGAGTAAGACTTCGAATCACCGAAAATGCACACAAAATGCGAGTTGTAGTGCTTTTTTTCTGGAGTCAAACAGTCGAATAATTGTTCTGTGGGAAATATTTATTACCTGTGTAAAATTAATTTGTAGATATTACTGTTTACTACATATTTGTGTTTGTACTCCATTCTAAACCAATTAAATAACACTGCGGAAAGTACCTTTGACGCTCTTCAGTGTTGAATTTACTACTAACTCATGTTGAACTATAGTCAAGATTTTCTTATTTTTTTGTTATGACGTTTGTAATTTATGTTTTATAATATGTAAGTTTCAACTTTATTTTATTTTGCTTTCTGTTATGTATGTGTATTTTGTTAATAAATCTTATCTCATCTTATCTAAAAGTCGCTTTAAAAAATGCACTACTGTAGAGCAAGCTGAGGCAACCAGCTTGCTCTACAGTTTACCAATTTGCTTTTTTGAGCGAAATAATATTCCATAACTTATGAATCTCTTTTCAATAACTAATTAGTATTCAAACACAGGGCAAAGTATTTTAGAGGATTTTTAACGGGAAACCAACCGATTTACTGTTGCACGTATATATGTTTTTTTTTTTTTTCAATCCAATTACTTTTTATTTCAGTTTCGAGAAGTTCAAAAATTACTAAACTTTAACTTCTACGCAGAATTTTAAGGCATGAAAAGAACCTGAATTAAAATGCGGATTTCGAATCAAACAAATTATTTGAAAGAAAATTTGACGTAAAGATGTTTATAGAAGGATTTTTTTTAAATTTGGTTGTTAAGAGCCATTATTTTGAAATTTAGACAAAAAAGGGAAATTTTGGCAGTGCCCGTTTTTGATTTTCCTAATTTTTTTATCTGTCTAGTTATGAGAAGTGAATATTCTGAAATATTTAACCTTCCAAAAAAAATTTTTTCGCTCGTTAAAAATTCCCAAAGTTTGAGGTTTTGCAGCGCTTTTTTAGAAAAATTCTAAAAGGATGCATTTTAGTGCGCTATAGCTCTTTACAGAAACACCACCTCACGGTTATGTTTATATTTATTAGTTGTACTGTATCTAGTGACAATGACTTCATAGTTATTTTGGTTGGGGGTTGTTGCTTTCTTCAGATAAGGGGTCGCAAAGTATGGATTTTATCCGTTTTCGCGCAAGTTTAACCTTCGTTATTTCAACCAAAAAAGTCACCCCCCCCCCCCGAAAAAAAATGTAACATATACTAAAAGTTTATACAATAAAGAGAGTAACTGGAACAAAATTTGTTCGAGGTTTAGTTTTTTTAGGAGAAAAATACCCTGATGTTTTTCAAATTTTCAAAATTTGCTTTTTTGATCGCAATTAACTCAAAACAGCATCACTAGGGAAAAAAACGTTTTATATATCATGGTACCTGGCTATGCGTAAAACATGAAAAAGAAAGCAGCATGAGATCTCTTCTTGTTTTCCAGAAAATAATTTTTTTTGCAGCTCATTTTACGCGTTTTCAGAAAATCATTCGCATGAAGTTAAGAGAATCACATCGGGATTATTTTGGCAAAAAAAGGAATGAGTTTACATATCGATGTTCTGTTTTTTAAAAGAGACTGTGATATAATTGAAAAACAGGCATACTTTACTGTAATCCAACAAAGTAACCAAGGTCTTGAACATACTTTATGCGTTATGGAGTATGCAGCACAGCAGTGGTGCACACAGGAATTTTGCAAGGGGAGGGTCCAAGATCGAAAGCCTCAGCCTCATATCATATCCCCAATACGCCGTCAAACATATTGACGTGATTTTTTCGATTCTCGAGAACGAAAACAGTAAAAAATAAACTATTGAATAAACAATTAGTGTTATTTAATAAAATATACTTAAATAAATTACCAGACAGCAAAATAATATACGCATTAACTTTTCTCATAATTAAAAAATGGATTCAGCAAATCAAATTCATCGTTGCAGAAGACCCATATGATTTAGAAGTTCATTGAATCTCATTTGGTGTAATCTGTAATTACAAAACTGAAACATGGTCTTTTAGTGCATTTATTTATAATCACCATTCTGCTTGTAATAGGCAATTCGTTATAGGAAAAGTGCACAATATTTTTAAAAAATCTTTTATCATGAGGATTTTTTTTTCACTTATTAGAACTGATATTAATGTTACCTTTGTTTGAATTTATTTTACGTACAAAATACACAGAATCGTAATCAATTGGGAAAAAAGCAAGACCTTTGGGAGGGGTCCGGACCCCCTGGAATCCTGCCTTGTGTGCGCCACTGAGACAAGCAAATAAAATCGGATTTTCCTAACATACACGGTATTTTCATGAAATCTGACAATGCTGGCTGCTATAGTGGAAATGACCACATTCAGATAGAAGCAGCAGTTTTTTACACTAGTTAGGACTTCAGTTGCTACGCCATGATTACAATGATCTACAACGTGGTGAAGACCAGTGTGACAGGGAGGCAGCAAATGCTCAGCATTATCGTAGTGCTCTCCTGAATTCGGGAAGAGACATATGTAATGCCTCAGACTTGAAGGAGAGTCTACTTTACATGGGAGGTGTGAGCAAATCTAAAGTGTCCTAATTATTGAAATTAATGACGCAAAAACAATATGTAAATTTCAGAAAAACAAAAATATAAATTTATATCATTCGGTGGAAATAAACAACTCGGGATTAAAAGTATGGCAGTATTTCGGTGAAGGAAAGGAAATTCCATTTACAGAGATGCCTTCTTTAGATCTGGTCACTCAGTTATTTCGGAATTCTCTTCTGCGGAATATCAACGTCCTCAAAGCACAGAAACGACGATGATTGGACAGGGAGTATGCTGCTTCCTATTTCTGCTCAGAACCAGATTGCATGAGCACATTTCTCAAAAAAGATGACTAGGAACAGCACATTTACTCTGGAAAACACAGTTATGTAAAAGTAGCAACATCGTCTGATGGAGTAAAGAAAAACTACGTCAGCATGCTGCAAGGACATAAAAGTTCTGTTTCTCACGGTCTTGGTCAGGCATCTACCAGTCAACAAGGAGAAAAAAAAAAAAGAAAACATTTTGGAAATCTCATGTGAGGGGTGGGCTCTCCCAACTCGTAAAAGTACACGATCTCCGTTGAAACAAAAAAGAGTTTTTTTATGAAAAGTTCCTTTATGGTGAGAAAACCGGGAGAAAACAGACGCCCGACCAAGTAGAACATGCAATGAGAACAGAGATGATGAAGACGTAAAATATTCCAACAGAACGAACGTCTGGCAAAAAGTCAAATTCAAGCTGCTTTTAGCCGATATACAAAGCAAAAAAAAAGCGAATAATACTGATTTATCAAGAACCGACAGACTTTTAGAGGTATTTGAAGATGACATAGAAAATAGACATTTAGAAGAAAATGAAGAAGATATAGGTCATAAAATTTCTTCCATTGCTATGGACATGAATAAGATATATATATATATATATATATATATATATATATATATATATATATATATATATATATATATATATATAGTCTTATCGTATCAATCCCAGAATAATTCTATATATATATATATATGTTTCTATATATTATATTATAGTCGAACATATATATATATATATATATATATATGTTCGACTATATATATATATATATATATATATATATATATATATATATATATAGATATATATATATATATATATTAGGGCTCGACCGATGGCATTTTTTGGCCGATGGGCCGATGCCGATTGTTGGCCGATTGTTCAAAGATGGCCGATTGTTTTCCTCCAAACGGCCGATTGCCGATGGCCGATGGCCGATGCCGTTGGCCGATGGCAAAAAAAAAATCAAACAGAAATAAATTGATAAAATTGACAGGGATTTAAAGGATCATTGATTCATTTCACTTTACTTCCCTTCTACGAATAAGGAATTGTAATCACAAAAAAAAAATCTGATTTTGACCTAAATATCTATTTTACGATCACCCAATTTAAACTTCACAAGTTTTTTCGGCACATCTGTACATGCACCTAAGAACATGTAGATGACCGAAATATCCATTTTGAACGCCTCCTCAGTTAATTATCGCAAATTCTCTTCTGATGTCTTCATGCGCGTGAACTTACGTCACTCAAAAACGTTACGAAATAGCAAGTTGAAAACTCATACGTACGTAGTATGATCTAAAAGTTAGAGGACAAGTTGTATAAAACCTTACCCTCAATAGTTCACATTACCGAAGCACATCTACTACAAAATAGTCACCTTGAACGACTATGCACTTCTGCCAACGTTCGTATAGCTTTTAGAAGCACTCCTGGAAGACATTTTTCGCAACCTCCTGTATAAGGCCTCTTGCGCTGCTGCTTGAACTTCATCGTGGGGAACAAGGCGACATACATGTTGAGGATGCATGGTTCGATTGGTCAATACTCTGATATGACAAACAAATAACGTAACGTTTCGTCGAACTTAGCTCTGTGTGACTTTTACCTGTTCCCAGCAAAAAAAAAAAAAAAAAACCTTTTCACGGACGCCGCTTTTTTCCGTCAGGAGAAGATAAAGCTGCATCATAGAAGGTAGCGAAAAATAGATTCCAGGAGTGTTTCCAAAAGTTATATGAACACTGACAGAAGTACATAGTCCCTCAAGGTAACCTTTTGAATGTGGATGTGCTTCTGTAATGTGAACTGTTCTGGGTAAGGTTTTATACAGCTTGTCCCCGAATTTTTGGATCGTACTACGTACAATCTGTATAGGGTGTAGTTATGCTTCTCCTTTTTTGACTGCTGTATGATGAAAGAGAAAGAACAACAGCCAAAATACAGAAAGAAAGAAAGAAAAAGGTAGAAAAACAAAGAGATTGTTTAATAACCAATTGATTTTTTTTATTATTATTGAACATATAACTAAGATTTCAGTAATATTGTAATGATGTATGGATTTAGGTACACTAACCATAGTTAAAAAACATTAAATTGTGCTGTTAAATCATTCAAAAAAAAAATAATAAAACTATGAAACCGTCAACAAAAATTATGCAATTAAAGTGAAAAGATTGCACATAGACATTTTTTAGTCATCAAATTAAACAAAAAAGGAAACGGATAAATTACAATACTAAATCAAAATAGGAATATTTTTATACTTATTTAAAATTTATGAATAGAAAATTTTGCATTTTTCAAAAAACTAAAACAGTGACATTAATTTTGCTGAAAAAAAATAGCCGTGAAAAGAGCGACGTTCTTAAAATGCAGCTACAATAAACAAACTCAATATTTACACCAAGTTAATAAATGAATACACATATACTACTTGATCTAATGTTTGCACACATAATATTGAACAATTTGATTGTTTAATCTTTTATGAAGCTTTACAAACAAGTTTAAATTAAATTGTTCAGTTTAAAAATGATTTTCTGAAATTTAAAAAATTGCATAATAGAAAATGCTTGGAACTTTTCTGTAAAAAACGAAAATAACTTATTCATTGATTTTATATAAATACATAAAATAGTTAGTTACAATTTAAAAAAAATCGATCGCTATTAATGATACAAAAAAGATGGCGCATTACCAAATGGGGGGGGGTCACCCTCTGATTTTGCAGTAACTCACACTTCGGTCCCAACCTCGGCCTATTTTTTTTGGTACAGAACCGCTAAAACCAATGCTTCGGAAGAGTTTCTGAATCTATTTCAGCACTTAGGAAGAAAAAATTCAAAAGTCCCTTCGATTTCCGAATTATGTCACCATTCAAAACGTCTTTAATCAATTTTTTACATTAATGCTCTAATTTCTTTCTAAACAATAGATAAAGTTTGAAAAAAAAAATCTCATAATATTATGAATGGTGTTAGTTTTAAACAACTCAGAAGTACAACTAGGGTTTAATTTCAGAAATTAAGGGAGTGGGAGGGGGGGGGGCACGCAAGTGTTCTCGGAAATTCAAAAAATAGTCGTACAAAATAGAGTTCAAAATAATCATAAACATTGAGCAGAAAAACCTTTTCAAAACTTGCACCCGAGTTTGTTTTAACGTGCAGTGGCGGATTTAAAATATAGCAAATGTTGCAATTGAGCGAGAGGTCCCATAACCATAGGGGCACCTTAGGAATTACAAAAATGCTTATGATGTTTTACAACTTCTGTGATAAAGAAATAGGGCCCCAAAATATATTTCGACGGGCCCCAAACTTGTAACTCCGTCGAAGCGATACAGAAAAGACTGCATTACTGTGATTTATGTTACAAATATCGAAAAATTAAAAATTACCGTCGGCTCAACAGGAATCTAACAATATGACACAAAAACCGGTTTCGCCATCTCATATTAGTTTCCATAGTCTCCAATTCGGCAATATATCACCAAATGATCGTCAGTCTGAGACGCTATATTAGTTTTGCATTGAATAAGTAATTAATAGCCACAAAAAATAAGTAAACAGGCTTTTTAGAACACCCAATCGAAAACAAAAAAGGGAAGTGCACAACTGGAACGTACGCATATCCAACATGCGAAAACTTATTCTTCTACAGTTTACCATTTTGGAGTTATGACTTATGAGAGATACATGCGTACATCCAGCAGCAAGGAACAACGCAATAATAAACTTGTTTGGTACTTGAATGCAGTATTAAAAACTCTTTCAGGGGTGACTAAAACAGAAATTCATACTGAAATTTAGTAAACAATTTTATATGAAAACAACCTTTACTTTGTATTAAAAGGTAAAACATCAAAGGTCCTTTTTAAAAAAAAAAAAAAAAAAATCGGCCAATTCCATCGGCTTTTCGATGTTTTTAAGACCGATGGGCCGATATCATCGGCCCATCGGTCAAATTGCAATTTAGCATCGGCCGCCGGTCTTGCAATTTAGCATCGGCCGCCGATGCCAATGCCGATGGCTAAATTGTTGAACCATCGGCGCCGATGCATATATATATATATATATATATATATATATATATATATATATATATATATATATATATATATATATATATATATATATATATATATATATATATATATATATATATATATATATATATATATATATATATATATATATATGTACACTCCTGTTTGTGAAAATTACAACACCATGAAGGAAGCATCTTAGTTGAATGAGATTTAATACACAGTTGAGTGGTAATGGCATAAATAAATGATTACATTTTCAAACCAAACAAACAATAAAAAGAGATAGAATTTGGTATTTTGAGTGGCCACCACGCGCCGCAATAAGAGCTGCTACACGACTCGACATGTAGTAAAACAAAGTTTGAATATCTGCCTGCGGAAGAGTATTCCATATTGTTTGTATGCGCAACCAAAGTTCATCTGTCGAAGCAACAGGACGAGGATCACGAGCGAGACGAAACCCAACGAAATCTCACACATGTTCAATCGGTGATATATCCGCGGAACATGCAGGTCAAGGAAGAAGCTGTACCTGCTGCGAATCAAAGAAGGATTTGATAGTCCTGGCGACATGTGGACGAGCATTATCCTGCTGGAACACAGCCCCTGGCAATCCTTGCAGGAAAGGATTGCAGGAAAGGATAGCTTGGGGCTGTAAAACTTCGTTTATGTATCGGTTACTGTGCAAATTGCCCACAATTCGTAGCAAATGTGATCGTCCATGATATGATATGGCACCGCAGACCATAACTCCGGGTGTTCGTTCACTGTGGCGCTCGATAATGCACTCCGGAATGTGCCGTTCACCGGCTTAGTGCCTGATATGAATTCGACAATCATGGTGCCACAAATTGAAGCGGGATTCGTCAGAAAAGACGACCTGCTGCGAATCAGTACGCCAGCTCCTATGCACATTGGCCCATTATAGCAGCAGGCGGCGATGCTTTTGCGTGAGAGTTATCCTGTATAAAGGAATCCTTGCGCGCAGCCCACGCTGCAGCAGACGTCTCCGAATTAATGAAGCACCAATGAAACACCTGTAGCTGTTGACCACTGTGCCACCAATTGTCTATAAGAAGCTGTGTGGTTCGTCAGCGCGATACGCACCAGATGTCTGTCATCGCGAGCTGACGTCACATTTCGGGGTCCACTCCTGGATTTCCGAGCTGTCCGACCCTCGTCCGTCCACTGCTTCCAAACACGAATGATTGTGCTTATGTTAAGCTGCGCAACTAGCGGCTACTGCACGATAAGACAATCCAGCTTCACGAAGGCCGACGATTCTGCCCCGTTCAATTTCCGAAATTTGTTCAAATTTCGCTTTTTTTCGTCGAATAGGCATAGTAAAGATTCAGTTAAGGTTTACTCTAGCATATAACCAAAGATATTTCACACGCAAAGATGTCCCACTTCGGTAGAGACGTATGTAACATACGTTTGGACCCCAAACAGAATAGTGGTTCGACCAAAAAGCCGACATCTAGGAACAGGTTGGCGAGACAAGTTTGGAAAAAAACGTGCTTGAATGATCGAAAAGGCACTAAATTGCCAATGCTGATGTCGCTCCATCTGCAATGCGAATCCGGATGCGAAGATGTTTTCTCTATTCTCTCCCCTCTGCGAAAGCACTGAAAGGGAGGTAATTCAGCCTCATTTGTCCGATGGTTCATTGCTAAAGGGTAGTCATTGTAGAATCGTCAAGCGTAAGGTATATGTTAGCGACACGTGAATTAAAAGAAATGGGGCGAAATTAGAATGGCGCAAAAGTATGAATCGAGTAAAAATTTTCAATTCCTTAAAATGAATTAATTTTGCAGTAAAAAAGAAAGCATGTGTTGTTTTCCCACTTCGAAGTTTTTTTTCTTTTGTCCTGTTTTTAAATCACAATTTGCTTAACACCACGCCTGTCATCAGTCGGTGGACCCTGGTATCAGATATTATAAGGAAACCGCTTGTGAACCCCCCACCCCTTTCACTTATTAATTTTGACGCGACATTTTGACCTTTTACATATCCCGCCCCCCTTTTTTAATTCTGAAATGAGAGTACTAGTGGGTTGGTAAGATAACTATATATCAAAAGTACTAAATAAACGATCAGCAAACTTCAACATATTAATAAATTAGCATACTAATTTGCAACAGAACTAAACATCCGAAATCTAAATATTTTATTTTAGTTGCTGGAAAAACCAAAGCATACTTTTTCATTGTTTCGTACACATTATGTAACTCTACAGTGGATTTTTGCAGTCACAATGCTCTAGACTTTTGATAAACGTTAAACACGCCTGTTATTTGTTCCTAAACGTGCTAAATACCCCTTCTGTCGTTGTTGTAAAGAAATTGTTGGAGGATCTTCGAAAAATAAATTTTTCATTTCTTGAATTACCTTCTTAAATCAATTCGTCCAGCCTGAAATATTGAGACGGATGGACATTCCCCCTATCCAATTCTAAGTTCCACATTAATTTTTATAAAATTTCACGAGGAGAATATAAAACACACACTTGAGTAAAGTCTTGTTTCCTTAAGCACGTGAATCAATTGAATCACTGATATAGTAGAGATAGGCAATTTGCAATTATTCAAGTGCATACGCATTTGCTTATAATCTGAGCTCTCGTTATACAACCCCCCCCCCCCCTTTGATTTAGGGCGCACCCCCAGTCCCTAATTATCGCGAAAAGCCCCTGCCCCCAAAACAAAAAACTCCTATAGAAAGAGAAAAAATATCCCTCAAAATAACCCCCTAAAATTTTTAATGGCGTCGTCTGAGCCATGACCCTCCCTAGACGGGCACCCCAGTGCTATAATGCTATTTAGACAATTTTATAATATGAAGGAAATAATATCTTTGTGATTTAAAATGAAGGCAAATTAATACAGCGTTAAAAAGCACAAATGTGCAGGAACAGTGCAGAGAAGAAATTCGGCGTACAAGGAACGCCTTTATCAATGCAAAAATTTGAGCTCATGGTGAATAAATGAATCTCATGAATAGGATACACACGATCCGACAAAATATTCAACTCCGGCCGTTCCAAAAGGTTTTACTCCGATTTACCGAGTATCAATTACTCTATAAGCTCAAATTTTTGCATTGATAAAGGCGTTCCTTGTAACGTAGAAACACGTGTCTGCAGTGTTCCTGCACAACTGTTTCTTAATGTTGTATTACAAACTCCCGACACAAAAAGGAAGGGATTTGTAAGTTTGACGTGTCTGTGTGTGTGTGTGTGTCTGTGGCACTCTGCGCCAAAACGGATGGACAGATTTTTTTGTTTTCTTTTTTTTTTTCAATTTTTAGAAATGAAAGTTGATGGAGAGTGTTCTTAGCTAGGTTGCGTCTTTGGATGACATTCATTAATGAAAATATTAATAAAAAACCTCTAAAAGGTTTTTCGCGAGTTTTGCAATGAAAACATAGTTAAAAATTTTTAAATTTAATGCCAAAATAAAGCTATTTTTTTCCGCGTCTGATAGAATGTGTTTGGAACTTCCATCTTTCATAAAATTCGAATTATGACGTTTTTCCAAGAAGATTTTAATAACGGCTAAGCCTTTATTCACGCGAATGATAACCGAATTCATTTCATTTGAAATGGCGAACAAGGAAATTAAAAGCAATAATTTAAAATTTTTATCTGTTGCTAGTTTCCATTCAATAGCAAATAAAATACTTTGATTTTTAATATTATAAGGCTTTTAAAAGGATTTTTTACTTTCCCTCTTGATTCTACACTTGCAACTCAGACGGGGGTTTTTTAAATTTTTAAGTTTATCGTTTCTTTTCAATGTACGCATTTGTGTTTTATTCCGCAATTTTAACTTTAGGTCAATAAAAGTCCTCAGATTTGAAGCGATAAATGTTCGCATTGTATCCTTATCAACTAGAAATCAGTCCGCAGACCTTTTCCACGAGACATATTTAGTGACCTTTATATCTTTTTCCTGGAAATCACTTTTTAGGACAGCGTTTTTATCTGAAGAAGGATTTTCAAAAAAGTACAGAACGTAATGTAACACTTTTAAGATTTTTTTTTTTTTTGAACTTCTGAAGCTTAACAAAAAAATAAATATTAGGTTTATTTTGCATTCAATTTTATAATGCTTCTTGAGAACAAAAAAAGCGTTGGAAATGTGAATTGCTGATAATGCCCAGCAATATGGCAACAGACCAAATTTAATTGACGAATATTAATTGCCTACTCAGATTACAAAACGGTTTGTTCTGAACTACACACGAATTCACTTCAAATTGTTTTTTTTTTTTTTTTACATATTTCAGTTTATTTAGTGTATTTTTATTTACCAGACACGTTTTTTTAAGCACTTTTATTATACTTTGCTTGATTGTCTTGGAGAAAATCTGAAACCTGGTTTTGCTTATATCTCAGCAACTAGACCACGTACAGACTTCGGGATTTCACTAAATGATTTGCTTAATCTTAAAGTACCACTTAGCGCTGAAAAATTAAAATTCTAAAATAAAATAATTACTTTAGTTAAGATGAAAAACAGCAAGTTTCATGTAATTCCCCCATTAAATGTTTAAACATAAAACCCATTGTTACAAATTTTGTTGCCTTTCGACACTATTGTTAAAAGCAATCATAATAAAAATCAAGGCTCCTCTGGAGTAAGCATACAATTAGCTAGCATAAATTCTAGAGAGGAACAAGGATTAAATTTTAGTTCCAACTGCTTAAAGTTTTAGACACGTATATAGGTTTTTTTTCCTTTTAGTAGCGAGCATTTATATTAAAAACGTGAGGGTAAAATTGTTATATTTCTGAAATACATTTATACTAAAAAGAATAAAAGAACAGCTTAAAAAAAATACCAAGCACTTTTCATAATGTACACAAAAGGACAAAATAACTTTTCTGGGTCAGAAAGGGCAAGGTTCTAGTCATTTAAAATCAAACTTTCCCCATAAGAAAAATATGCATGTTTCAACATTCAAAGTTATGATTGAAAGCAGATAATGGTAATAAATTCCCTTCCTGACTTGAGCCGCACTTTTCTTCGTTTGTGGTGTCATTTTCTTGGAATAATTGAAAACTACAGGAATTCTTAAACTGTCTTTTCTAACCCAGAATAGTTATTTTGTCCTTTTGAGTGCAGTATGAAAAGTGCTTGGTACTTTTAAAAAAATGTTGTTATTTGTTTGTTTACAAAATAAGTCATTTTTTGTTCTGCGCACATGGTTTGTAATGAAAACTCAATGCTGTCAGCCCTGCTTAATCTTGTAACGGATAAACGAATACCCCGCTTATACGAATAAAATCTCCAGGAACCGAATATTTCCCACTGTTCGAGATCCCACTTAATCGAATAATTTCCCCGGCTAATCGAATTATAGTGATCAGCTTTCGCATATATTTTAGCTGAGAAAATTTTTGAATACATTAAAAATTAATTAATTAAGAGCAATTATTGGCGTAAAAATTAAAACTTGTATTTTTCGCCAAACAACCGGCGGGGGAAAAACATTCATAATCTATCAAAGCATATCCACTATTTAATTTAGTTTCTTTTATCGTTGCCATTACCAACAGACAGATAACCAGACAAATAACCATTTTTCTGCTAAAACCTATTTCCATTGTTACTCACCCTAAGACTACCTCTCTTTAAAATCAGATCTAAAATGTCTTAAGCAACGGCTTAATGGAGTTTTCCTCATCAGTCTGGACAACTAGTTAAATTGTCTACTCTATTTTCAACAATTTAACTTTTAATCAATATATTTACGGGAAAATTCCTTGATAAATTCGGAAAGATGCAATCTATTAAATTATCTTGCCTTGTTTAAGAGCTTAAAGAAGAATAAATATATTTTTCGAATAAAAGCAGTTTGTTGCGTCGTGTTCCTTTGCTTCTCAAAGGTCCCCCCCCCCCCCAATTCACATGTAGGTGCCCGATTTCCGAGGGCAGAGTCGGGTTTGGTGAGGGAAGGTAGATCCTCATGTTAGATCTGTGACCTTCATTTCAGACATGTGAAATAGGCGCAAGCTTGCACGCCTTGATGCTAACAAATTACCCGGTGTTTATGTCGAGATGAACATAGCAGGATGCGTACATAGCGTAATGTGCCCCACTAAAAATTGTATTAACAGAAATTTGGGACCAAAAGTAAATCTGATTTCCATTTTTAACAATGAGTTGGTACAAGTTTCACATACGAATATTTCACTCGCCATAGAAAAAGCGCTCTGAGCAAAAATTGCAAATACAGTGAAACTCTGATTGTGTCTAAGTTTCCCCCCGCAATTTACGTGTTTCTGAACAAGCCCCTTCAGTAGATTTTTTCTATGTATTTCCCCCAATTGACGTTTTTCCGGTATTTTACGTTTTCCACTCTCCGTCCCTAGAGAAAAATCGGGGTTTCACTGTTAAGCAGAAGTGGGGAACACCCCCCCCCCCCCAGTCCCCACGCTCATAATTCGCTACAGTGAACTGAAAAACAAAACGTTTAGTTTTTGCATCAGCAACTCTCAGATTTGAAGAAGAAAATTTCATAGCTAGATCATAAATTATTTCAATTCATTACTTTATAATACGCATAAGAAAATTAACGTAATTTAACGTACGAGTAGTAAAAAAAAAAAAAAAACACATGCCTCAGATATATATGAACCACTTTATCGATGCATAAAAATGGCTGTTTCGAAATAACTTCGATGATTCTCATTCCGAAGCTAACGTCTTTACGCATTGATAAACGGGTTTCTTATAACCCAGAAACACGTATCTGAAACTTAATTTTGCTATTTGTGCGCCTAATTATTTTTATTCTCTCATATCATAGTATTTATGACAACATGAACAACAAATTTAAAAAACCTTTACTGGTAAGTCTGTTTTAAAACCAAGGCTTGTCATGAAACAATCGAATAATGCAGTAAACTTTAAAAATATGTTTAAAAAATGGCTAATGCTAGGGAAACATTTATAAGCTGAAATTAGCACTTGAGACTTCTTTCACTGACTTTAAATTTTGCAATTTTGCAAAAAAAAAAAAAAAAAAAACCTTTTAAAATGTTTCTCGTATCAAGTATCAAGTTTGAACAACAGTATATATATATATATATATATATATATATATATATATATATATATATATATATATATATATATATATATATATATATATATATATATATATATATATATATATATATATATATATATATATATCAGGTATGTTCACTCTTTTACGTAAGTGTTTTTTTCGGAATTCTAACTAAAAATGTAAAAACACATGTTAAAATTTTAATGTGTTTTAAACTAAACAATTAATTCTCAGATGAACCCTTTTAGCACCAGTTTTGTTCCTAAAAATATCATTTATAGGTTATAATACAGCTAAATTTAAGGTAGGGTGAAAGGATTAATGAAATTATATGATTTTACTTCACTCTATTTAATTTAAAAAACAAATATTTACAAATATATGGCCATTAGCTTTCCCTTTAGAAGTATGGAAAACAGTAAAGACATGTTATTTTAACTTTATTTTAAAGTTTTATCGAATTTATATTAAAATTTATGTTGTTTTGTTGGTATTACATGCAGAAACTGATTTTTAAAAAATGTAATTTACATAATTTGTTTAAATACTTATTTATGTAACAGAGGACAAAGTTTTCTATTTTGCATACTTATGTAAAAGAGTGAACACATATTCCATAATTCAAATATTCCGATTAATCCAAGGAAACACAAACATACTAATATTGCGTCTACACATTTTCTCAACTGTTACTTTAATGCATTAAATTTTCTTAAAAGCATCGAAAGCATTCGGAAATTCTAAATGTCAAGGTCTTAATTCGAACGCAGACGATTTATCCTCAAAATGTATACATATAAATGTATACATATAAAATAAGCTGTTTGCCGCTATTGCACAGATGTATTCCCGTGGACAATGGTAGGATCTCGAGATGAAATTCGGACTTTGAGCAATTTTTCGGTGTTTTAGGGAGGTTTTTACCTTTTGAACTTTGAAAAATGATTGAAAACTTGCAGATTAGAATTAAAATATGTATTTGTTTTTGCGCGGAAGATGTGTGAAGACCGTTAAAACCCATTTTTTCGACGGAAAAACCTGAAAAATCATGTTTTTAATGACTTATACGGTGGAAAAAAGCATTTCTAAACACCCGGCAGCGATGAAAAGTTGTGTTTTATCATCCAGTTCTTCGATTTGTACTAAGCATTGAGACACATTCAGGGAAAAAATATGGTCATACTTTTTAGTTTTCAAAATCTTGACTTGGGTCCATTCTGAGCTCTGCGAGGCTTAGGGGGTTAAGAAATTCAAAATTGTAGCACCACTACGAAATAGTCGAAGAATTTTGCCGCATTTTGAGCCATAATAGAAGATCCTAGTTCAAAACGCGCGAGTTCGGTGGATTTTTGCCTACTATGCCACACTGTGGCGCCCCCTATCCAATCCCACCACAACACAGCTGTTAGATCGGTGGGAAGTTAAAAGCGGACGGCCTAACCCAAGTACCAACAAAGGAGCATTTGCTTTGTTCGGAAAAGAGCATAAATCTATGTACACTACCCCCTTCCTTTTCTAAATGATTTGAGTGCATCAACTAATAGTAATTAGTAAAGTAAGAACTACACATCGTCAAAACTTAGCTGCCATGTGCCACTTTGGTGTTTATTTACGAGGATAAACTCAATAACTGACTCTGATTACTACAGGTGACGTGACACTTACTTTCCAGAGTTGTTTGCTTATTTTGTTTCTGTTAGAAATGATGTGACGTGATCTTTATTTCCGTCATGATTGCTTGGAATTGCCTGCGTCCTTTAAAAATATTCTCAAAGTATGTACCATAAATATATTATGATTAATGACCGCAACACAAAATACAGTTATTGAGAATATTGAAAATATTGAGTCAGTGAAAGTAGTGAGTAAATGTCTATTAAAAATAATTAAAATGCATAACATATACTGTTTTATGCATATATCATAGCATGCGTCATGATATACACGATATTATCAAGAACACAGTGCTTATATACATGTTGCTCATTTGTGTAATGTATACATACAAAAAGGGCTGGTCATAAATATGATAAACGTTGAATAGGATACTTTGGACTGAAATGCATGTTAAGAGTTTAAAAATAAATGAACAAAAATGGCACAACACATTAAAAAAATGTTTTAAAATAATGTACGAGATCATTTCGTTTATTGGTACCATTATTTTGCATCGCCTTCTTCGAAGCTGGTTGCGTATTCTAAAGAGAGCTGATTGTAGAAACATATATGATTTTTTGAGGAATTTAAAAGTTAAAAAAAATAATAAAATGAAACTCACAAATTAGTACATACCCGTGTAGGTAAAACTGCATTTAAAGCACCTCTAATCTGGAGACGAATCCGCACAAGGAATAATCAGTGACTTTCGCAAGAGAGACAGTATGCAGTCACAAGATGTCCCGTGTCAGAGCTTAGTTTGTATAGGAATTCTCAGAAGTTAAAAACTGCACTTATTTTATTAGGTGATTTTTTTACACGTTAAACAGAATTCAGATGGTTTACAGCTAAAGCTTGTTGTCAGAAGATCAAGGGCGGATTCAGGGAGGGTCAAAGGGTCAGCTGACCCTCCTGTGATAGGAATTTCATTATGATTATTGTTAAACTTCAATTCTTTAGATCCGAAAAAAATAGTACATGGAATCAATGTCAACAGTGGCGTAGCTCCGCTTTCTGCCGCCCGGGGCGGTTCCTTAATTTGTCGCCCTTTTGATGGGAAATAGTTAATGTATTTAAGAGTCAAAAGTTTTAATGAGATTTTAAAAGAAGAACATCGAAAAAAAAAAATCCCTTCCTATTTTTCTTGCAGAAGACACAAAAAAGGAATTCAGAGGCCCAACGAAAATTTTCAAAAGTTAAGTCAAAATTCAGAATTTTAAGCAATTTTTGGTAACGCTTCTAGAAAAGAGACTTTGAGCTCCCTCTAGTTTTTTTTTAATTGAAATCAGTTTTATGCTTTCTTTAGTGACATTAGGGGGGTTGGGACTTCAAGGAAATTTGTCGAAATTGAAGTCTTAAAAAAGCAATTTTAGGCTACCTTTGGATACGTGAAGATATTGGGGAAGGTTCAGCGGCGCTATCCGGAAAGCTTTTCAACTAAACTGAAACACACGTAAATGTAGGCTGCATCTAGTGGTATAAGGGCCTCCCTTGAATCCAACAAAGACTGAATTTTCCTCCCGAAATATTTTCAAACTTGAAATCAATTTTAGTCTATCTTTGATGACTTTAAAGAGAATACGGAATGTTCGGGAGCTCTCTAGAAATTTTCCGATGCAAAAGTTTCAAAAACGCATTTGAAGGCTATGTTTCACGGCATAAATTTCCAACTTCTTCCAAAAATATTGGGAAGTCAGATGGTTTTCCCGTCTCCCGATGAAACTTTTTGAAAATGAAGTACTAAAAACACGCTTTTAGCCGTTGCTTGACGGGCAACGCCATGAGAGAGAGTTCGGAGTTGAGTTTCCCACCCGAAATCTTTTTTGAAACTGTTGCTTATTTTAAGCTCTGCATCACTGAGAAAAGAAGGCTTTGTGGTCTACCCTTAGAAATTTCTAAAAATGAAATTTGGAGCCAACTGTGATGACGTTAGGTGATTTCGTACACATTTGGGGTCCCTACTATAGAATTTTTCTGAAATTTAAGTTCCAAAATCCCATCTTAAAGCTATTTTCGAAGTTGATGTCCTTAATACACATATTAGACTATCTTTAATCACGTTATAGGAAAGGTCAGGGCTTGCCCGCCCTCAAGAATTTGTTAATATTGAAATTTAAAAAACTCAATATTAGGTTAAAAGATGAAATGTAAAGGGATAGGGCGGGCGTTATCCCTTGGAAATGTTTCAAGACTCAAAGCCTAAAGCTGCACTTTTGAGCTGTTTGGTGACGTTAAGGGATAGGAAGGTTCGGTTGCTCTTCCCGAAAAATGTGACATCGCCCTCAGTTTGCAGCTTCAGATGAAGGAAGAGAAAAAACTAACAATATAATGCTGAGATGACCACAAGAAAAACAACGCGTTAAATTCTTGCACATCAAATGTGTAAAAGTGCCGCCTCCCAAAAAGTGCCGCCCGGGGCGGACAGCCCCCTCCGCCTCTCCCTAGCTACGCCACTGAATGTCAACATTTTTTTTTTTTGCTCGGTTCTGTAAGGTAGATCTTTTTAGTGCGTCATAATTCAAAGAATTGACAGCGTTTGTTTACTGGGGTATTGCTATTTTGATTTCTTTGTTCATTTTCAAAAGCACAAATTTCTCTAATGAGCTTAACCTTTTTCCCAGTTCTCCGCCCCCTCAAACCACATGTGGTGCGTGTCATGTCTACTTTTTCCTACTATTTATAGATGTAATCTCATATAACCAAAGTTTACGGAAACATGACCAGCATATCTGCCGAAAGAAATGTGTCTTTTGATGAAAATTTGAGGGCATGTGATCCATGGCTCAGGCTGCAGCATTGAAAATTTAGGGGGAGGGGGAGTCAATTTGAATGGGTTTTGATTTGGGGGGGAGGGGTACTCCATAGCATATGAGGCGGTACGCTCTCATGCATGGAATGATTGGCAACCCTGCTTAACTGCTATTTTTTTACGTAGGAATAATAACGATATCCATTGAAACTTGTACCCTACTTACAAAAATTTCTAGATCCGCCCTTGCAGAAGATCAGCGTACCGCATTTTTTTTTTTTTTTTTTTTTTTGCTGTATAGGTTCGTATTTGCTTGGCTCCCTTTTAGCTGTGTTACTATTTGACAAGGCTAGGGTAAGGTAGGGTCCCGTTGGTCCATGTTCTTCCCTTTAACCGACTAACTTCTCGGTGGACTTGACCAGACCTCCAAGTAAAATGCCCTAGTGAAAGTGTGAAGTATTGCATATGCGATGTAATTAAGTCTTCGCGTGTACCTCTTTGTTATGGAAAGCAGGGAAATCGGAGTGGGGTTGTGTGTGCTGGGGGGGGGGGGGAGAGATGCTAACACATTTCATTTTAGGTTTAATCTGTTATTGGAATTAATGTAACTAAACGATCTGAAGTTGCATTTTCACGTTGCATCCGTTTCATCAAAGCATTTCTTACGGGGCATCAGTTTTTGCGCAGGAGCTCAAATTTCTAAAACATAACATTGAAATATTTGTGACATGGGTTTATGTTACATCCATAGATCAAATGAAAAACAAATAATGGAATTTTTATTCATAGTGTATTATACAAAAAACTAAGAGCTCAATTATCAACCAGACCAATTAGGCTGTTAGCCGTGGGTCCCCAATTTTTAAGGGCCCCAAAAAGATTAAAATTGCTGTAGTTTCTATTTAAAAAAATTAATGTACTCTCCTGAATTTATCTACAGTTTTTTATGTGTACGAGTGTGGGTTACTTTGAATGATTGATTTAACACCTCAACACTCCTGAAACTCCCTCCCTTGATTCTTCATTAATGCTTTTGTTTATAAGGTTTGAGTGCAGAGAACTCCCAAAAAGTTTGTTTAGGGTCTGCATTATTCGGGCCCTGAAAATATTATATACAAAGATCCGATTTGTCACACTTCACGCGAAGCGAATATATGCATTGCAAGAACTTACAAGTTGACCTTAATTTGTTGAAGCCTTGTTACTAAAATTGCTAGATATTTACTCCATGTAGTGAATTTTTCTGAATGTAACTGGACTGCAGACTGAATATAGCAGAGCAAATGAGCTGGAAGCAGAATTCTATACTTTCATTTAGAAATGCATAAAATGGAGTTAAAACTGCATAATTTGGGTAAAATAGCTGAAATTATCTGAAAACTAGAGCTGCTAGAGAAAAACTAATTTCACATTTTGATTTAGAGCCCCAAACATATCTAAAATCCGTTCTCAAATTCTGGGCACCAAACATACACCATTTTTTTGTTCCCCTGTGTTGCCCAGCATTATTGCAAGTGCTGCAAAATAGATGCTGGAACACTTGGTGTTCCTCTCAAAGGGGTAAAATTAAGTAAACAAAACATTAACTACTTTTAAATTTATTTCTTATTTTAAACCATTTCTTTAAATTAAAAAAAAAAGAATACTCCCCTAGAACTACTCCCGTAGCATACCAAGAAGGTTATTTTGTTTTTACAACCTCAATGATATAAATCAGCAAAAGTGGAAATAAATAATAATGTTTCTTCTTTCAATGATCAGTAAAAGGGGAAATTTAGGAAGAATATATTCTGATATAACGCGATGACACTTCTTCCAGGTCCACTCAAAGAGAAAAATCGCGGAATCAGTTGCGGTTTTTCAACAATAGCAAATGAGTACACTAGTTAAAAGAGAAGAAGGATTGAACATCTGAAACTCTTCAAATCTTCAGATACAAAAGGCTTTAGAATCTCCAGGGGAGTCGCCTCTGTTCCCCGACTCCCACGAGGAAATGGCAACCCTCCGCCAAGCCAGTTCACCGTTGGCGACGAATCCATGTTATTTGTTCCTAAATGTCGGCTTTGGGGTCAAATCACGTTTCCGTTAGTATTTTTTTTTCTTCGTGTAGCTTAAAAACTGGTCTTGAAGTGGAACTTCTTCTCCCTTATCTATATTCTTTTATATAACTACGATAATCATACACGCCTCGCTACAGCCGTCCATTTATATTCGGTTCGATCCGCCGTTCAGAGGGCGCTGCTCAGCATACCCATTCGCTACCGGTCAGCAATTCTAATCATTTGCATATCATGCCCTACTTTACATTTCCTGCAATTTTCAGCTCACTCGCGTAAGTCGTTCGTGGTGTTGCAATTTTCACAAACAGGAGTGTATATATGATATCGATTTATCGTTTTCTGATTTACCTGCAATTAAAATACTTTCAATTTGTAAAAATCAGAAAAAAAGTATTGCTAGTCTTTTTCCCTTTCTTTATACACACATAAATTCATTCTTACTACATCCTTCAAGTTTTAGCAGATCTAATCTGCATACTGGACACACGTTTTGCGTACGAGAAAACGCATAAAATGAGCTACAAAGAAAAATGTTTTCTGGAAAACGAGAAAAGATCCCATGCTGCTTTCTTTTTCATGATGTTTTACACATAGCCAGGTACCGTAATATATAAAAGGTTTTTCCCCTAGTGATGCTGTTTTGAGTTAATTGCCATCAAAAAAAGCACAATTTTTGAAAATTTGAAAAATACCTGGGTTTCAACCCAAACAACTTCAAACAAATTTTGTGCCATTTACTCTCTTCATAGTATAAACTTTCAGTAATAAATGTTGCATGTTTTTTGGTGGGTGGATTTTTGGCGGAAATAACGCAGGTTAAACTTGCGCAAAATCGGATAAAATCCATACTTTTCGACCCCTTATGTGAAGAAAGCAACAACCCCCAACCAAAATAACTATGAAGTCATCATCACTAGATACAGTACAACCAATAAATATAAACATAACCATGAGGTGGTGTTTCTGTAAAGAGATATAGCGCTCTGAAATGCGACTTTTAGAATTTTTCTCAAAAAAAGCGCTGCAAAACCTCAAACTTTGGGAATTTTTAACGAGCGAAAAAATTTTTTTTGGAAGGCTGAAAATTTTAAAATGTTCACTTCTCATGACCTACTTTGGCATATAAAAATATTAGGATAATCAAAAATGGTCCCTGAAAAAATTTCCGTTTTTTGTCTCAATTTCAAAATAATGGCTCTTAAGCATGATTAATTAATCAATACTATATTTGATCTTATAATTGATAGGCATGTTTAAGTAATATTTCAGTTTGTTGATTCGGATCTTATTTTTGTTTTCAAATGTACCTTAGGGAGGCCTTGCGACCCGCTCTTACTTTATTGGTAGATTTTTCCTAGATTCTGATGGAGATTCAATGCCTGCCATGGATGATAATGAATTGTAGATCACCTCGGCTTGACTTCCTTCTCTGGCTTTAAAACTTTTTTTCTTTCTTTCTGTCATTAGTAATTTATAATACTCTTGTTTTCAAATGAATTACGTCGGCGATTTTCGTCTCATGCCAATGGCTCCAACACCATTAGTGGTTTTTTAGTATGTTTATTAGTTTGTGCAGGGAAAATGTGGGGGTAGAGGTACAAACATTTTGAATTTCTCTCACTCTAACCGTAACTGTGAGCACTGTGTTTTTTGAAATTATCACCATTCACGTTGCTTTTCTTGAAACAGCCAAGCAAGGCATTTTTGTTCGAGTAATTCAGTGAAAAGGCCGTTAGTTCCCTATATTTAGAGGAAGCTTCTTTTGGGCAATCTGTGTAATAATACCGATGCAATTTGAAAATCTCTTTTTAGAAAATTCTGAATTGTTCTATAGAAAATATATATACATATATATGTATAAACAAGAGCACTTTTACAAAGACTAGTTTAAATGATGTCAGCAAGCAGAACATAAGAGAAACCTGGAACACTTTCCATACGAACTAAATATCTCCTAACGACGACTAAAAGTTTTGAAAATGAAATTGAACTTAATTCAATTTGCGGTTTCAATAGTCCTTCAATACTATAAGCTTATGTTCTTCAATAAAAGCATAGCTTCTGTCGGCCAGTCCCGTGACTACCATTGCTTAGGTTCGATAGTACGTTTTGGTATTTTTTCAGAGTCGGTCTTATTGGGGACACGTGTTCCTAAGGAAGCCAAATCGCTATTTTTTGTTAAGTTAAACTGCTGACCAACATAACTTTAACTTAAAATTTCGCATGGAATGATTTTTTTTTCTTTTCTATGAGTCATTTGATGAATGCACAAAATCTAAGGCCAATTGTGAGTATTAGGCCCAGAACTTGTTCTCGACCTTATTTGGTACGCACTAACTTAGTATGTTACTTCCGTTATTCTTTGTCTACGCCTTGTTTATCAAACAGAAGAATGAGGTGTTCCAAATATAGTAAACAATTAATGCTTTTGTGCAGCAGTTTTGAAAGAACGGTACAAATACAAGCATAGAACAAGCAACATATGCATAGGAATTTCATAAATGTCAACGCTGCATGCCAATGCACAGAGACCTACATTCCGCCATAGAATGGAACACATTTTAGAGTTGTTCTCAGCTCTGATTGTGACCAAGCAAAGAAGTCCAAAGCAGTTATATTAGGTGAATTTGCTAGATTGGTGGCTGTTGTCTGTATTTTTGCTGTTGCACCGGACGCACCAGCAAAATGCTCTTCCTATTCCTATTCCTATTCAGAGTCACAACTGACTACAACTGTATTTATGTCGAGGACTGCATACTAAGTGCCTTGCCTCCATTATTTTATATACCGATAGATGGCAGCACCATTACCGGATCGAACAGTTAATGTGAATTTAGAACTAGTCCAGGAGTTAGTAGCTACCTGGTGCTAGCACCCCCAGAGGTATCGTTTCACTTGGAGGACATTGAGACCACGAGCATATTTGACGTCGCCCAGTCCCCTTTAATGACGACGGTGGGTCTTCGACCATCGAGGTTCGAACTCAGGACCCTCCGGCCCCGAATCCGACACTCTACCGATCGGGCTACCACGGCCCAAAAACGGCCTCTTCAATTAATATTTTCTTAAATTTAGCTCTTACCTTTATTTACGATTCCCAAAACGCGAATGATGTTTGGGTGGGAGAAGGAAGACACCATCATAGCTTCTCTCACGAAGTCACTTTGTGTTTCTTGATGTGCGGTTTCTTTCAACGTCTTTATCGCAACGAGTTGACTCTTGCCCGAGAACTCTGTGTAAATCCCTGTTTAAAAATTGAACAGTGTCAAGTTTTTTTTTTCCTTCTAAAACAGGGAAGAAATTAAACAAACAATAATTTCACGAACAGGTATATAATAATGTGGTATAAATCTTAACTAAAAAACTTTTCTTATCAAAATTAATTACACTGAATAGGCCAGATAAAGATATAATTAAAGTTACGAATTCAAAAACCTGTATCGAAAATGTTGAACAAATGTCTTGAAAGTGCAGCGTGTTTCAAAAGTATTGCACGGAAAAAGAAAATGAAATTTAAGAAACTACTTTAGTTGTCAATTGTGTTTAGACTAGTTGACCCTTGCAAAGCATTCGCGCTCGAAAACACTCCATAGTCCAATGTAAAACCACTCAACGAAGGATTCTTTCCAAATTTTAAAAAAATGTGTAAGCGAGCAAGAGAATATTTGATTTCTACATTACTTAAATACCTTCATTCAAAAGTTGTGAATGCATAAAAAATGACAACTAAATACCGATGATATGCAAAAAGGGTAAGGAATATTACATCGAACTTCCTTGCCACGAACCAATGGGAAGCGAAGAAAATGTGCACAAACTGCAGTTCTTACGATGCGTTTATTTTGTGCAGTCTAGCTCAAGCATGCTAAAATTCAACAAAATTGGTTTGTTTAGGAAGTAAAACTTCTTTTTTCTTTCGGAATATTTTAGTTCCGTAGAGTTAGTTGCAATAAAAATGCATAATTTTAAAACAATTGATGCCAAACTTCGTTTTTTACCTGGATACTCCTATTTCTTTCTTCTCCCTCCTTCCCAATGACATCAAACTTTCCAAGTTCAATAACACGTGACTCGTTGCAACCCGATTTTCACATCTACCCTCCCTACGCCTGTAAACGAGTGGCCGGACCAATTTTGTTTTAAAAAAATTGCCCGCTTTGCACGTTTTTGGCGTTACTTTGCTTGATTTGATAGTTGATCTGCTTGCATGACTCTGTGTCCGTTTGCAATAATGAGCGACTTTTTTTGCATTTACGTACATTTTCTACATAGTACAGTTGTTTCCTTTAGTGTACCACTTTAAATGTTAAGGTCTGGTGGTGGAAAGTGGTCATACGTTAAATAAATGGCTATAATTTGGAAATAAAAGTGTGAATGAAGGTGAAAATTTTATTTTTGAGCAGGGCAGTTAGAAACTACATTTTGAATACAAAATTTCACAACTGGCAAAAAAAATACTTTGTGTGAATATGAAAAATTTCAAAATCCAAACACCTCTTTAACTTCCTCGGGAAATTTTGTTTTTTAGAATTATGGAGAGATTGACTGCACGGAAGCTTAATACATGTCTCAAGACCTCTTACTCATTAGCTGTTAGCTGAATCTATTATAGATAATTCTTTAGAGCAATTTAAGTAAGATGGGGTAAAATATATTAGGCTTAACGAATATTGTTCTTCTAATATCATTTAATCTTTAAGTATGAGGCAGATATAAATTAAATATCAATTTCACTAAATATGTATTGTTTTTACGGTAAATGCGGCTAAATATACGAGTATATGCGTATTCATACGCATATATTCGTGTAGGCACGTATATAGACGTATTCACATAACTGCACCAATAAATACGTATATGGATATCTGCAAGTATTTTTTATCTACACAAATTTAGTCAACTATACACGTATATACTCGCTTATACTTGTGTATATACGAACACTTATATACTCAGGTATACACGTATATACGCGTAGGTACTGGAGTAGACACTTACATGCAAGCATATGATATGCAAGTATACAGAAGAGTTTAAACTCTTGGGCAAATTATTAAAAGGTATTGGAGGTGAGGAAAAGAAGCAACAGAAATATATGAGGAACATATAGTCAAAAACACAATGCTGACGCGCTGCATGCGCACAAAGCTGGAAACTGATGGATGCAAAACAGGTCACAAATTTAAATGATTTGCACGTTCTTAACTGCTTCTTAATGATCTTAACTCATGTTTGCCCGACACGTGCACCAGGTGTTCGCCCCTCCCAGGAAATTTCTCAAATTTGTAGTCTTACAAATGCATTTTAGCTTGTATCGACTTGTACGACATGTATTTGAAAAATCAAATTGTAGGTTAAATAACGAAAAGTAAATCTTTTTAGCAAAATAGAATAGGATTCAACCTATATTGGCATAAAAACACTAAAGAACTGAGCACTATCTATTGAAATTTGAAAAAAACAAAAAGTTCAAAAATGAAAACATTTACAAAAGTAGATCACTGATGCACGTACCCAGCTTTCAATATACTGGACACCACTGGCCTGACTAATATGGCTGACGCACTGTGGCGTTGAGGCCAATGGGGTCTCTGGGCAATCAAGGGTACCATGATCCAGCAAACTGCTAGGCCACAGTTCCTTTTGGCACAAAAAACGAATGATTAAAAGCAAGATGTCGGAGGAGTTTCGGGGCAGTCTTGCCACTAGAACTTCATCAAAACCGTGGAAAGACAAACATCAAATAAACACGGATATAAAATGGTGACCGAATTCAGGATGGCCACGGGACATGATTGCCTACCCAAGCAACTACATCGTTTTAATATCATTTCCAGCCCGTAATCTGGGATATGTTTTAAATGGGGACCTTATCCCCTATTGCCCGGCGTTAAGGCAGCGAACTCTAGTGAACCGATACTGGGAGGCGGGGAGCCGTTTGGTTTCATCGACCTTTTACTGGAGCTGTTTGTTTACTTTAGTATTTTTTCTCTGTGTTTGTTGTTGTTGTTGCTGCTGTTTTTGTTTTATTTGTTCTTCGGCTATAGTGGTCTTGTAAAGTTTGCCATTGAAAATAGAAAAAAAAAAAAAGATTGCGCAATTTAGTTGGAGGATTATTTAACAAAAAATTTCAGGTTCTCTTATTGGCGACTTAAGAAGTCAGTCAAACAAAACTAAAGTACATATTTTGCACTTTAGGCGACGTTATTTCGATTATTGAGATGTTGGCGCTGTCGAGAAATTTCAGACACTAATCATTTTATTTTGTTTACGTTATTAAAGTTGGAAAAAATAATATATAGTCTTTGGCGTCAAAAGACAGCGGCAGTTGAAACAATTGCCTCGAGTAAAAGAATTGAAATCTTTCAGCAAAACATTTGACGAGATCCATGGTCAATTGTAAAATCCGTATAATAAGATAAAAAATAATAAGTAAAAGGAAAATCCCCAATTAAAAAATCATTAAATTGTAATAAAATACCCATTAAAATGTGAAATAATCTGTCAAATACATTTATTAATTTCCACGTTGCCGTTACCAGACGCACATTTGCATAACTTGCGACAGTAATGATGCAGTGGACAATCTACCTATTAACTTTTTTTTTACAATAATTATTTGCACGTTTCACAATGAATAACAGATTGCTTAGTAGGGGAGAGTGGGGCTAGAAGTTACGTTTTTCAACTAAACTCAAATTTTGTTATCAAAACATAGTTCTAGAATTATTATTCTGAGATTAAAAGAATTATATATGACTCTATGACGTAGCAACTGTTCTTTGTGTAGTATTTCGTAACATGTTTTGATAATTAGTTTTGGAGTACCGAAAATCGAGAAGGAACAACTTGCTCCTTCTTGGAGCTAGTTGTTCCGCGAGTGGGGCAAGGTGTTCCTATATTAACACGACGATGTTTAACGATGATTATTTCGAGATGAACATCGCTTCAAGACGATAAATTTAATTGAGGTATACTTTGGGATAAAAAATAAATGTTGATTAAAAACAAGTGTTTATTTAAAGACTAAAAAGCAATACTGTCCCAAAAACCGTTGATTTTTGGGTGAAATGAGTGAACATCATCGTTTAGGCGAAGGTATGAGGCGGAGAACTGTAGATAGACTTGAGGCAGAACATTCACAAGCTCAGGTTGCGAGGGAATTGGGTGAAACTCCAAGCGTTGTTTCGAATCTGTAGAGTCAGTTTGAAAACAGTGGGACAGTGTCCAGAAAACCAGGACAAGGTTGTGTGAGAGCAACAACGCCTAATAAAGATCATTATTTGTTACTTACAGCTGTAGCGCCAGAGGACATCTACAGCGACACAACTGTCTAGGGACCTCACTGCTGCAACAGGAACATTAGTTTCAAGCAAGACAGTTGCCAGGAGGCTCGGTGAAAGAGAGTTGTATGCCAGGAATATCTATCTTCCTTATTTTTGACATTATATTGTTTGTCCTGGTATGTACTATCATCCCTTAAAGTTTTGCCCAAGAGTTCAGAAACACCCTGTATACATATTTGTTAAAGTAAATTGAAGCGTTTGTATTTTGTGCTATTTTATTTTATACATAGCAGAATGTGGTATCGATTCATTTTAACAAACATTCGTTGCTTTGTCTAAAGTTTTTTCTTTTTTTTTATTTCTCACTTTAAGGGTAACATTAAACAAAAGACTTACGATTAGTAATTTCTCACCTTTATTAACTTTAGAGAAATATCCTTCGCCGATTTCTTCTTTAACGATGATGTTTTCTTCAGGAATTTCAATTTCCGAAAGGTTTCTCATTGGGATAACTTCTGGTGAAATTGAGTGATTGTTTGGATTGCCGATGTGCTGATGCATGCACCTGCTGAGAGATATGGCATCCAAATATCTTACATGGGAATCACGTATCCGAGTTTTATACTTTTGGAGGACCAACCACACTGAAACGATCATAATCACAAACAGAAATGCTGTAAGACAGATAGCAATCAGAGGTGGACTGAGAGCAACTTGATGGGAATAAACTGTTGCAACAGATTTCGTGGGTTTTTCAAAAACCTAGAATGTAAAGAAAAACGTTACATTTTGAACTTAAATACAAGAACAGAATTGCTGTGTTATGTTCAAAGGGTCAAAATATATGTACACTGGTGTGCAAAAATTAAGGACGAGACGGTTTTTTCAATATAACTTTGTTCAATAGCTTTCCAAATCAACACATTTTATACCGTAAGATCCCCAATACGTAAGGACATGTGTAATGCAAGCAACACTTACTAAAAAAGAAATCAGAAGGATAAAAAGAAGCTTTATTGAAAAAGTAGCATGGAGTGCAATGCGACTGAAGGCCGAAACATCCCTGTGATGGGTGTCCAGCAAGAAACATCCGGTCTTTAGTAGGTGATATGATCTCCCCCGACTGCTAGGCAGGTTTCACAGCGTCTGCCCATGCTCAGAATGAGAGTGTCAATGAGTTATTGAGGTATTGCTGCCCATTCGTCTTGCAGCGCCAATCGAAGCTCCCGAATCGTTACTGGTGACATGCAGGTTGCATGGGCAGGTTGCACGACGCCCTGTACATACCGTACAGGGCGTCGTGCAAACAGACCACCACTGTGCAGTCTTTTGGCCACGGTAAAACGCGATATCGCTCGTCCAATCACCTGTGTCGTGTGTCTAGCGATTTCTCCCGCTGTCTGCCGCCTGTTTCTTCTGGCCTGTAAGACAATATACTGGTCATCTGCGGATGTAGTTCCTCGTGGACGACCACTACTGAACCCCCGGATAGCTGTTCCTGTAGTTTGAAATTGTCTCCAAAGTCGTGAAACGATGCTGCGAGCAACTCCGAACTCTGCAGCCACACTTGTCACACTGCGGCCTTCCTTCAACTTCCCAATGATTCGACCTCGGGTAAAAGCATCCAGATGTCGTCTAACAGATTGATTATTCGCCATTTCTCGCCGAGGCAGCATCTCGGTGTGATTTTAACTGCTATACGGTGTGCAATCTCTTTGCCAGAAATACTGATCTTACACCGACAACATGCTTTATACTACTCAGACACTCCTCCATTATGTCTGCCTGCATATCTGCGCATGTGCTACCGCACATCACCTTACTTAATCTCCTGATTGGTCTTTCTGTCCGCTCTGCCTCTTCGTTCAGCTGATATACTAATTTTTCGACTTTGTCCTTAATTTTTGCACACCAGTGTATATTTGAATGAAATTATGCTCAAGAGCGGTTTTATTTACCCATGTTTGACAAAAATTTAGAGCTTTCCTATTAACTTATTCATTTTCGTGTTAACGTTATGAGACAGTTGGAATTCGAGATATAATTCGAGATATATTCCGGTACATATATATATATATATATATATATATATATATATATATATATATATATATATATATATATATATATATATATATATATATATATATATTTTTTTTTTTTTTTTTAATTTCGTGAAAGAAATAGGGGAGACTTTGTATACTTGATCTCCACTTTAGTTTTCAATTTTGTTCTCTGCTGCAAATCATCAGTTTTTTTTTTAATTACGTGAACAAAGGTAATTTTTGCCTCTATTTGACAGTATGTTTTTAAATTGAAATTAAAACGGATGGTTTTGGTAAAATATTTTTTTTTCAATAATTTCAGAAAGGGATCGTGTATCCCCACATCAAGGGATACATAAATTTTTTCCGACTTTTTTTCTCCTAACTAATATGGCGAGGGCAAAGAGGGAGCTCAATAAATTATTCACATTAGTTAAAGATCAAGAAGAATCATTGTTTACATCGATTCTTCATGATTCATTTGCGTTGATTCTTTACATTGTTCAAGAAGTACATTCTTTTTATCAGAGGAAAGTATTAAGTGGCACTTTATTCCTCCAAGGACTCCAAACTGGGGAGGCAAATATTAAGGCATTAAAATATCATTTTAATCGCGCAGTAGGGAACTCGGCATTTGCATGTGAGGAAACTGAAGTTACTACATGTTGACTCTAGACAAACCAGATAGTGGCGGTCTTGAACACCACTATCGCGGGACCGCTGATCCCGCTTTCAGCCGAAATAGACGATTTCGAAGTACTGACACCAGCACATTTCTTAATAAGCATCCTATATCATTGAACCTTCGCTGGTCGACCTTGAATCAAATCGTTTAAATAATTGGCAATGAATTACAAAACCAGTTCAGACAATCTGGAAGAGATGGAACTTTTAAATAACCTCCAACAAAGAGGAAAATGAGTGTGTGATAAAGCAAATATCAAAATAGGAGACACGGTTTTAGTACGGGAAGATAATCTTCCACCTTGTAAATGGATGCTTGGACGAATTGTAAAGCTTTACCCTGGGGAAGATATTAAAGTTAAGGTAGTAGATGCAAAAACTTGCAAGGATATTTTTAAAAGATACATTGAGGCAGTGGGATATGCAAGTGGAGTATTTCAAATTTCGAGTAAAAAGCGTTTAAAGATTAGATTCTAGGTAGGCTTTCATTGAAATTTTTTCTAAATCATGTTGTACAGCAGCACCTACCAGGGCTACTAGTACTACCTCTTGCCCCAAGACAGAGGAGAGGTTCACCTACCATGTGTACTAGTTATCGCTACATTTTTAATTTAGTCACTTACATCCCTTTGCTTCTCACTACCTCAATTTAGATTATAAGTGTTCTACCAATGGAGAATAAAAAGGGACGCAAGATTTTCTTCCTGAAAAGTTGAATTATGACATTATTTGAAAATGTTTGAAAATTTATTTGAAACTACACTGGCCTCAAAAACTTCAGGTACAACATGCTTTTCGAAGCTCACCATAAAAAAATACCAATAACAATAAAATTCATAGTTTGCATGAATGATAATAACGAACTTTAAAACTATTTATGAAAAAAATGTTGCTTCTACTTTTATTTTATGGAAAAAAGCACATTTTTACGAGTGAGAAAAAATACGCATACTATCAAGCATTAGTACTTTTGTGTAAGTTGTGTTGATTTTCAATTGTTGTTGGCATTTTCGGTGACAGTAGTCAAAAGAGTTTAGAACAGGCTTCTGTGTGAGACTTCGTTTACCCGATTCGTTAAGGTGGAGGGCAGTTAGATCGATGGAAATTGGATTTTCGCGGGTTGATGCTGCTAGACGTCCCAATATGTTTCGTAATGTTGTTCAACGACCTAAGGATCGATACCAATCTAAAGATTCTGTGGCCAAAAGACTGTTCCAGGTCGACCACGAGCTACAATATCCGCAGAAGACCGTTTTCTAGTTCTATCGGCCGGAAAGAGAAGAACCACTGCTGTGCCGCAGCTCGTTACAGACTACTTTAGCATCAGGAAGAAGAATCTCTGCTACTACGATGCGAAAACCTCTTCACAATGCAGGTCTCTATGCAAGACGACCACTTGTGTGTGTTCCCCTCAACGCACCACAGTGAAGGATCCGCTTATGCTGGGCAAGAGAATATGTTTCCCAGACCCAACAGGAATGGGCTTCTGTGCTTTTCACAGACGAGTCCAGATTTACATTGAAGAGTGATTCAGGGTGTCTACTGATCAGGAAGGAACAGCGCAATAAATAACATCAGTCCAACACTGTTGGGAGACCACTGTTATAGAGGTGGTGGAATCATGGTTTGGGCAGGGTATCTCACTCGGTCGTCACACTGACCTGCATGTGTTCAATGGAGGAACTCTGACTGGTCTGAAATATTGGGATGAGATCCTTGATCCATATGTCCGCTAATATGCTGGTGCTATTAGTAATGACTTCATTCTGATGGATCATAATGCACGTCCTCACCGAGCTCGGATTGTTGAGGAGTATATTGAGGATCACGGTTTGGGACGAATGGAATGGCCAGCTCGATTTCCTTACCTGAATCCGGTAGAACATCTTTGAGACTATCCTGGTAGACAGGTTGAAAGGCTTTAAATCCTCTTCCAAGGTCGTTACATGAGCTGGAACAAGTCTTACTCTGTGTCTGTTCTTCGCTTCCTATTCCGGTGTCCGACAACTTAATAAACAGCATGGAAAATCGATGCTGCCAATGAAGTCAAGTTAGGGGGGACAGTTTCCTTATTAGAACCCTTTTTTTATTGTTTATGTGACATTTTACAATATTTCACTGTGATGTTCTGTTATCTTCATGAATGGACTTTTCCGCAAAGATTTTTTTTTTTTGTTATAAACCGTGTTTGCAATACACTTACACACATTTCTGTGAAGTATTCAATAAAAAAACCATTCAATGCAAATATCCTCCAAATTTTTTGTTTCTACTTTCATTCATTTGCAAATTAGACACAAAAAACCGGTTGTATCTTAATTTTTTGAGGCCAGTGGATTCTGTGTTTATTTTTTTACCAAATTTATTCTATTTTTTACTACATTTGATATGTTAAAGGATTCTTTTTTTTTACTTTATTTTATGACACAGGCATTGAGGCAATGACTTATATTTAGTGCTTGGAAGTTTTACAACATTGCAAGGCCGGGAGGGATGTTTGCGCATGCGTGAGCTTACCTTTTTGGGCCGTGGACAGTCAGTTGATGAACGGACGCCCGAGAGGGAAGGCATTTCATACGTGGGAATTAATATGTTTCGCTTTGAAGCCCACATTCCATTACTCTTCAAATGTAAATTATTGTATATAATGAAGTGTCTTCTAAAGTTTATTAAAAGCTCATTAGGCAAAATTTTATTGAGTCAAGTTTCATCAACAATAATTACAGTTCACTACCCATTAACAGCGACACTTCATTCTCGTATAACTTCAGGAGGATTTTAAGGAAATAAAGCGGAAAAAAAGAGAAAGAATATCTGTGGTCAATCCTAGTGCTGAAAGGGTTTTAGCCCATATAAAAGAGTTTAATGGACAAATGGCACTCATTGAAGAATAATTGCAATTCTTGTTGCAAGTTGCAGAAGAACATTGGCAAGCTTATCCTGATTGTAAGAAGGAGAGTTTGTAATATGTACTATCAAATAATAATAAATATAAAATATTATTATAGTATAATTACTTTTAACCCTCAACATGATAGAGATTTTTTATGAAATAAAATTATATGCTTTTCCTAAAATCAGTTTTCTTTCTACATGCATTTAAATTATAAAATGGAAAAACGCAGAACTTTAAGACTGTTGCGTTACCTCCAAATGTTAAATATGAGGAGGCGCCATGCAAAAGCAAACATATCCACAAAAATACAAAATTGAGGTAATGACCGATTTGTATTTGTCAGCATCATTCCTATTATTATAGTATAGTTGGCTCCAACCCCCCCCACCTCCAAAAAAAATTATATCCTATTATTTGGAAATTGACTTTTTCTGCATAAAAGAACATATTTATACATGTGTTCTAATCCATTTCAAGCCGAGTATAGAAATTTATAAAATGTGGTAATACTTTCTCAAAATTGGGTTTAAAATACATCCATTAAGACACAAAAAAAGCTTATTGCATAAAAAATAATATTTAATTAAAAAAAATAAAACGGTGCGTATACGCACCATTGGCCAAATCAATGAGCAAATATTTCAGTGGAACAATATAATTCGTAGTCGAATTTTTACATTTTTAAATGAAAATTTCGAGGCAGTTTGGATGTAAATGGACTGTACATTTGAGGCACAAATAAATCGTGTGGTTTTTTCGCGCTTGACATCGTCTGCGGGCTTTTTCTTCGTGTTCATTTATGGTATATGCGATTCTATCAGTTCGTATTTCTTTCGGTAGAGCTGTGGATAATGGACGACCCTTGTTTGGATGAGTATTTGTACCGTATTTTCACCAAATAGATTGTCTTTGAATTCAGCTTTTAATAATGCAATTGCTATGTATGACCTAAAGTCTGTAAGTGGCATTTTTGTGATATTAGCAATTCTATGTAGCTTTCATGAATTCACTATCACACTATCAATAATATATTTGTAAATAATGGCCACCACCATTTCTTGCTTTGAATTCTGATCTGGTAATTTGCTATAGCATTGTCATGCAGGTCAACGCATCCCATATGCTTATTGTAATCCAAAATAAAGTTTGGTTGTGAAATAAAAATTTCCTTTCGTTCACTGCGGCTATACGTTTGGCATTTACAATTGGCAAAACGGTCCCATTATTCGTACCAATTGTTGCTACAGCACTGTCGTTCTATTTGATAGCCAATGTCTTTGCACCCTTATTGAATGCAAAATCATAGGAACCCCGAGGGGTTTTTTTTTTCATATTTTTGGAGTCATCCAATACACATTCAGCAATGCGATTTTCGCGAGCTGTTCCAGATGCAAAAAAAAAAAAAAAAGAAAGAAAGAAAAAGAAAAAAAGAAACCTTTTTTTTTCAAAATTTCAAATTAACTGTAGGAAGAAAAAAAGTAATCAAAATATATTTTGTGCATTTCAGGTTTTAGAACAACGTTAAGCAATTTCATAATAACACTTGTTCCTAATGGCATTTTTTGTCGGTTACTGCTAGTCTGAGCACCTCCATACGAAATGAATTGGGAAAAGTATCCGTCTGATGAGCACTAACACCAAAGTTTGAATCCAAACCTTACTGGCTATCCCTTTATAAACATTTTTGATGAATGCCTTCCGAAATAAGGCACCATCCCTTCGTCAATTAACAAATTTTAAGAAAAGATTCCAAATTGTAGATACTTTATTTATGTGCAGAAAAAATGGGCGTAATTAGCAAACTTGTCTGTTTTATCAAGGCAAGAGTTATCGGATAAATGGATCTTTTGTTTTATGTTTTTAAATCTGATTCGGCTCGTGCTTTTCCAAATTATTAACAGTCCTTTATCCTCATCTAAAGACCAGTACATATCTACTTGGGTTAGAATCCAGAAAGAATTAGTATGCCTAAAAATATTTTCAAGTCGGTTGCTGAAAATTGGAAATCGTGACTATTATTGTCATTAACATATTTCTTTGAAAGAAAAATAGACAAATATATTAGGACACATGATTTAGACACATCGATTAGACAAATTTAAATGAAATATCAAAAATTTGCAAAAAAAAAAAAAAATAAATAAATAAATAAAAGAAACCTAAGATTCTTTGCATAAAAACTAGGTTTTCAATTTTTGCTTATTGTTCATGCATTCGGCCAATGGTGCGTTTACGCACCATTAAATTTGAATAACAATTTATAAGATTTTTTATGACATTATTTTTATTTTTATTTTATCTATAGAATTTACAACTTTAACCCATTATAAGAACGTGTGATTAATCTAAGTGGATTAATTATACAATTTCAAAAAGTCGATTTTGACAGTCGACGTTTCAAGGTAAAAAACAAGCATATTTTGAAATTTTCTCTAAAGAAAGTGCTTGCTCCAAATGAATTACTATTATTTTATAGATGCCTTCAAAACCTTTTAAAATAGCATAAAAATTACATTTGTCAAAAATATACGAAACAGCGTTAATTAAAAGTTCTTTATTGAATGCTCAACAGTAATTTTATTACGAGCAATAAATTATTTACTACAGCATATTACTTTTCACAAAAAATCTTATAGCTCCAGCAAATTTTGTACTTTGTTTTTATGTGTCAATCTCAGCTAATATTTGGCTCAACATTTATGTATCAAGCATTATGAATTGAATGTTATAGTATGCAAATTGTCAAATTTGATAGTTCGTCTTTAAGGTTGCATGTTTTCATTCTCTTGTAAATAGTATAGCTAGATTGTATGAAGTAAAAAATAAAATAAAATATCTCTTGTAATTATGAACAAATTACTTCAGTAATATCTAAATGACGATATCTCTTTAAATATTTGCATTAGCGAAACGCTTTAAATTAGTTAAATGAGTATGAATTTCTTTAACAAATAGATTCCCCATATATAATTTTAAAAGTGTCTTCATTTTTTTTCGTTTTACGAGCCTCAAATTTTACCAAAAACAAAAAAAAAAAAAAGGAGGACTGAATAAAATAAATAATTTTGTATTTTTACACCATGTTAAAATATTTGACTTCTAATTTATATGATACTTTGATTTATAATGTACTAGCAGTACCCGCCCGGCGATGCCCGTGCTGAGAATTTAAAGGGTTGAGTCCGTTAAGTAAAAAAATCCACTCCTCCCCCCTCCCGTATGTAAAATATTCATTTTTCAAAAAACCTTTTAATGTCTCTTTGAAATTTAAAACTATTCGCCAAAACATTTTAAAAGGTTTACAGAAGCTTTAAGACTCAAAATAATTGTCCAACTGTATAGTTCATCATTTAACGTGCCAAGGTTCCACGGCAGCATAACCCTACTCTTTAGCGAATGAAGCGGTTTTTATCTGAAATTTGAAATGTTTCAACAAATATCCAAAAAAGATATCAAATAGTATCTTCCAAATGTAATATAATTCTGCAACTCTATTGCTTGTCGCCAAACTCGGCAAGAGACCACACTACCGTAACCCAGCTCTTAGCGAGCGAAGCAAACTTCGATTCATTAGTCATCCCATTTAACGAAAAAAGAAAAAAAATCCCGTGGGACATTCGAAAATCGTCGTCAGAAAATGAAGAAGAAAAAGTCGTATTTCATTTGGTTAAAAACAAATCAAACGTTTCTTTGGAATTCAAAACAATTCGCCAAAACATTGAATTACATTTACATTAAGCAAATAAATACCTTTGTGCTGAAAATTAAAATAATTAGTTATCCCTCGTTGTGCTTCATAACTTTGGGTAACATTTACATTTACAGTTGCTTTAAAACTTTAAAGAATTTTCCTGCTACTGTTAACGTCTAACTCGCCAAAGGACCGTGATACCGGAACCCAGCATTTTTGCGAGTGAAGCGGATATATATACACTGTTGTGCAAAAATTAAGGACGAAGTCAAAAAATTAGCATATCAGCTGAACGAAGAGGCAGAGCGGACAGAAAGACCAATCATCAGATTAAGTAACGTGATGTACGGTAGCACATGCGCAGATATGCAGGCAGACGTAATGGGGGAGTGTCTTAGTAGGGTAAAGCTTGTTGTCGGTGTAAGATCAGTATCTCTGGCAAAGAGATTGCACGCCGTATAGCAGTTAAAATCACACCGAGTTGCTGCCAAAGCGAGAAATGGCGAATAATCAATCTGTTAGACGACATCTGGATGCTTTTACCCGAGGTCGAATCATTGGGAAGTTGGAGGAAGGCCGCAGTGTGACAAGTGTGGCTGTAGAGTTCGGAATTGCTCGCAGCATCGTTTCACGACTTTGGAGACAATTTCAAACTACAGGAACAGCTATCCGGGGGTTCAGTAGTGGTCGTTCACGAGGAACCGCACCCGCAGATGACCGGTATATTGTGTTACAGGCCAGAAGAAACAGGCGAAAGACAGCGGGAGAAATCGCTAGACACACGACACAGGTGATTGGACGAGCGATATCGCGTTTTACCGTGGCCAAAAGACTGCACAGTGGTGGTCTGTTTGCACGACGCCCTGTACGGTATGTACAGGGCGTCGTGCAACCTGCCCATGCAACCTGCATGTCTAACGCCCATTGGAGAAGGCGTTCTCTGTGGTGCCGGGAACACCGGAATTGGAGAAACAATGAATGGGGATGAGTACTCTTTACAGATGAGAGCAGATTCAGTCTGAGTAGCACATACTCATCTGGAGAGAGCGGGGAAGCCGCAATCATCCCTCGAACATCATTGAAAGGGACAGGTATGTCCTTTTCGGTGCGGTTTAGATCGTTTGGGGAGGCATCATGCTTGGTAGTCGTACAGACCTTCACATCGTCGACGCAGGTTCAGTCAACGGGACCCGTTATTGTAACGAGATTCTTCTTGAATATGTGCGTCTTTTTAGAGGCGCTATGCGTCCGCAGTTCCTTTTCATGGGCGACAATGCACCATGTCATCACAGTAGCTGCCGAGCAGCTCTTAGAGAGTGAGGATATTGAGCGTATGGATTGGCCGGCACGATCTCCGGTTCTCAGTCCCATCGAGCATGTATGGGATTTTCTAGGAAGACGCTTTGCAGCTCGTACCTTACCACCAGTAACGATTCGGGAGCTTCGATTGGCGCTGCAAGACAAAGGGGCAGCAATGCCTCAACAACTCATTGACACCCTCATTCTCAGCATGGGCAGACGCTGTGAAACCTGCCTAGCAATCGGGAGAGATCATATCCTCTACTAAAGACCGGATGTTTCTTGCTGGACACCCATCACAGGGATATTTCGGCCTTCAGTCGCATTGCGCTCTATGCTACTTTTTCAATAAAGCTTCTTTTTATCCCTCTGATTTCTCTTTTAGTAAGTATTGCTTACATTACACATGTCTTTACGTATTGGGGATCTTACGGTATTAAATGTGTTGATTTGGAAAGCTTTTGTACAAAGTTATATTGGAAACACCGTGTCGTCTTTAATTTTTGCACACCAGTGTATGTATATATATATATATATATATATATATATATATATATATATATATATATATATATATATATATATATATATATATATATTTGCAATTAATAAAGTTTCACCAAATGAACGAAAAAGACGTCAAATTACATTAACAGTAGCTTTCAAAAGTAAAAAAATCCCCAAATCTATTGTTTATTGCCAAACTCACCAAGTGACCCCACTGCCGTAACCCAACCGATTAAGGGGTCTAAGAACCTTTAACCTTCAAAATTTTCGATTTTCTGGAAAAAAATATATGTTATGTATAATTTAATTCTGAACAATTTGATACATTTTTTATTATCATACGCAAAAACTTATCAAATTATCGTACGAATGCGTAAACTTTCCCTATAGAGATTTATTTTAACAACAGCTGTTTAAGCTTCTATTTCTCAGGTGCCGGTTTCTTCGCTTTTCTCGTTATGCGCGGATGATATCTCAGAAAGTTTCTTATATATTTCCGTAAAACTTTTCATGCATGTTTGTCTGGTATATTTTTATGATCTGAACCTAAATTTGAAGCAAAAATTAAAGTTAATATTTAAAAAATTAATTTGAATTTTGACATCTTGAATTCAAATTATGTTTTTCACAATCACGAGTGTGTGTGTGTGTGTGTATGTGGCGTGTGTGTGTGTATGTGGCGTGTGTGTTTGTATGTGGGGTATGTGTGTTTGTGTGTAGACATATGTGTTTGTGTCTGTGTGCAGGCATGAGTGTGTGGGTAGTTGTGTGTAGGTGTGTACGTGTTTGTGTAGGTGTCTGTTGTATGGGTGTGTTTGTATGTGTTTGAGTGTGTGTATGTATTTGTGTATATGTGTGTAGGTGTATGTATGTGGTTTACGTGTGTGTGTGTGTGTGTAGGTGCGTGTATGCATGCGTGTAAGTGTAGGATCTTGACGCAACCGGGAGACGGTTTTCGCTAGAGGAGCAGCATCGTGAGGTCGGCCGACGGCGGTTCTGCAGAGGGTGCTGGATCGAAAATAAAATTATACGGCATCAAAACAGTCAAGTGAGAACAATAAACAATCGTGATTGCTCAAAAAAGATATTTTTGCCCAAAATTTTGGAATTTTTTGATATTTACTTATAAAATTTCAAAAAAAAAAAAAATGAATAAATAATTTAAAAATAAATAAATAAATTTAGGTTCAGGTCATAAATTTATACCAGTTAAACTTACATTAAAAGTTTTACGGAAATATATAAAAAACTTTCTGAGATATATCATGCGCGCAAAACGAGGTAACCGAAGAAAACGCACCTGAGAAAAAGACGCTTAAACACCTGCTGTTAACATAAATCTTTATGGGGAGAGGTTACGCATTTTTACGATTCCTTGAAAAGTTTTTTGCGTATGGTAATAAATAAGGTATCAAATTGTTCAGAATTAAATTATGCATAAAATATATTTTTTTCAGAAAATCGAAAATTTTGAACGTTAAGGGTCCTTAGACCCTTTTAACGAGTGATGCAAACTCCGATCGATTAGCAACATGATCAAAGAAAAAAAGTTCCTTGATTAAAAGGAACCCCCCCTCCCCCTCAAATGTAAAATAATCAATTTATTTTACTAAAATGCGTAAACAGCCTTTAAATAGCTGAAAACAATTAATTTCAATTTTAATATTTCGCTAAATAAACAAAATATATATCAAAATTACATTAACAGCAGTTTTTAAATTGTAAAAAAATCCCGCAATTCTATTGCTTATCCCCAAACTCCCCAAGCGAAAGCGCTACAGTAACATACCCAATTAGCGGACGAGGCGAACTCCGACCAATTAGCGATCCAATGTTTTAATCGAAAGCGTTCAAACGAAAATTACCCAGCAGAAAAACAACGTAATTAAAAAACACAGTGCATCTACTACGAAAAGGAAATCTTGTATCCCGTACCCCGTAAAATGTAGGAAAATTTGAAAAATATGCTTACATCGTCGTCAAGTCTGCTCCGTCTTTTCTAAATTCTATTTTAATACCACGTTCGCATTTATTTATGACTCGATTTATTCATTTAGCAAATAATTTTACATGTTAATGGATCATTTAAAGTCTCTTCGGCGAATTACTGGGGATTTTCATTTGGCGGATTTTTTTACTTTGAATGGCTTGGTTTGATTATTTGGAAAAGTATATTTCATTTTTTAGTTTTGTTTCAATTCTTGTTTTTTTGTTCAAAAAAAAAAAAAAAATACAGTGAAAATAATGCATGGTTTCACCAAATAAATAGTTTCTACGTAGATATAATTAAACATGCAAACAAAATAAGCTAAACAAAAACAATCGCCAAGATCAAAAATGTGCCGTAAAGTACCTATAACGAAAAAAACGTGTCTCCTATATAATAAAGGTAACAGTTTTTAAAGAGAATCGACGGCTCTCTCTCTTTAAAGTCCTCGTCTGCAATAGTTTCGAAAATTTTCATCAGAGCTGGTCTATAAGCATAAAAAACACCTTTCAAATAAGAGAAATATTCCTCAGTATCGCCATTAAAACAAAACATATCATTCTCCCTTAAAAATAACGTTAACAAAACCAGTAAGAGTCAGATTTTTTTTAAAGACGACAGAGCCATTAAAATCGTACATGAAAACATCGACTTGCGAAAACCTCATCAAAAGGGAATACATTTTAAATGCCCTGAAACACACAAAGCCCCAATGCGCTAAAAACCAATTGCAAAAAATTTTACTTCTTAATACTCAAGCAAGAAATGGTAACAAATAATATTGTTCATCTTTTCTTCTAGCTAAAATTAATTTCGCGCAAAAAATGGAGAAGGAAATTTCTTTTTGAAATAAATTAATTTTTACTTCAAACGCTTATAACTTTTTTTCTAGTCATTTTTCGATGTCCACGGCTCTAGTCCTTGCGGATATTTTCGAAATGATTATTTTTTACGGGCTTTCCAACGGTACAAAAACCGAAAAAATCGGACCATTTCTTGGCATAGACGTATGTTCAAGTGGACATAAAATTGAGTTTTTAATTAATGTCTCCGTTAATTAGCATCCTGTGTGGATGAGGCTGAAATATTCGTAACCCTCGTACAATTTCGAATTTTTTAGTACCTGGTTCGACCCTGAACTCGAGCCTATTCTAGAGAATTTTGCATATGAGTGCAGAACGTTCCCCATCCCGTTTCACCCCCTTAAAATCGAAATTTCGAAAAATCTTTCTTATCACGTGTTTACGTCATAAGATGAACTTATGTTCCAAATTTCGGCTTTCTAGCCTCAGTAGGTTTGGCTGTGCGTTGATTGTCAGTCAGGACAAGCTACTTTATATATACAGATATAATACTTTGATTTATGATTTATATTATAGGGTCATTCCACAGAAATGTCAACCTCAACCTCAGATTTTTTTTTCTACAAAGCCCTAATTGTGACTTATCATTTCATTCAGCATACTTTCTAGTACATAAATCCAGTAACAGTTTGCAAAATTTTCATTCGGTATTTTTCTTCTGGCTCCAAATGTGCGAGGTTGTAGAAATGGCTTAAAATACGCTAAAAACATCCGTCTAAGTTTTCTTGTGTAACGTAAAATTTTTTGCAAATTTTTAAAATAACTATGTGTATTCTAAAAGATTAGATGTTGCCCCCAAAATTTTTTTTTTTTTTTTGCATACATTATAAGATAAATATTTTAATTAGTTTGGTTACTACACTGAAAATATTTACGTAACGTTAGTCACGAAAATGAACTATTTTCTGCTTAAAAACTAAACTAGATGATTGAACCAAACAGCACTTTTTATTTTCTTACATCTGTGTCATATCTACTTAAAAAGTGCAAAATATTTATTTTTGTGTCAGTAGATATAAAATAATTAGTGTGACTAACGTAACATTTGAGGTGTGACTAACGTAACAGTTTGCATGTGACTTCACATTTTAAAAATGACTATCACTATTCAAAACTTATTTAATTTAATGTATATTTTTAAGAACAATTTTGAATAAGCAGGCATTCTGTATTGATTAAAAATATAGAGGATGAAAAATACCAGTAATATTACATTGTTCATCTTCTGTCTATTTAGAAGAATACTTTTAAGGTCTTTAAAAATATACTTTCAATTTAAAGAATTATTATTAAAAAAAAAAGTGAGTAAAGCAAAATGAGTACTCTGCTGAATGTGCATTCAACACAAGAATCCAAGCTAAATAATTAAGAAAATAGAAAGACAGTCTTAACAAAGAAGAACGACTATTTTTTAGAAAATACATCTCCACCAATTATATTAAAATAAAGTAATGACATCTCGTTGGAAAATATTTGAAGATGTCACATGATACAGTACAGTGAGAATAAGCACTGCTGCCATATTTTTCAGAAAATGCAAGTATGATCATTTAGAAATTCAAACATTTGCGGTGATATCCGGAATTAAAATTCATTCTGCAAAAATGTCTGAACATTTTTTTTTTCAATATTACATTTTAATTCAGGATGCACAACACTATTCGTTCGATGAATCAGTATACTTCAAAAAATAATATGCTGTTGAAAAGTACTACGGAGTTTCTTATGACGATAACTAGTAAATCGGCTGAATACTAGAATTTGGTGAAACTATCAATTTGCATAAAGTTAACTTTTTAAAAGAGAGATATTTAGAATTTAATTAGCCCAAAAATGAGGTTATTCAGTTAGTAAAAACAGTTTTTTTTTATTTGTTTCGCACATTCAAATTGAGTTAATTGAAATAAATCCTTCCATTCACTTTCTTCCACTAATACAGAAAAAAAAGCAAAGAAAGAACCTTATTGCAACATAAAGCAGGTTCCTAAAAAGTGTAAAAGTAATATAAGTGCAAAAGATTAATTACAAAAAGTTTTTTATATGCATTCATTGCTTGTTATCCGATGGTTACGTTAGTCACACACAGTTTTTAGTAAACGCACCATTAAGGGCCAAAAGAGATTCATGTTTAATAAATCTGTAGTATATTTTTTAAAATAGACTGTTTACCTCTTACAAATATATCGGCCAATTTTAAATGTCTGCTTAACTTTTAGAAAAATTTGCCTCGTAACATAAGCATTGTTTCTCAGGGTTGCAAAAATGTTACGTTAGTCCGATGCCAAAAAATTTATCTCAAAAAATACCTGCCAGCAAAAAAATACCTGCCAGCGCTTATTTTGCTTCAAATTCTTGGTAGAAATGAAAAACAGTCACTTTATGCATTTTAAATCTGCACATTAAATCAAAAAACATTTATTTTTACTCCCGGTGTAAGTAAAAAGAGTAAGAAAATCAGCTGCGAATGTTACGTTAGTCACTATGGAATGACCCTATACATGAAATATTATTTATCTCAGCAGAGCTTCATTAGTACGACTTATTTTAGTTGCAATGTACCTGCCCTTAAGTGAAAGAAGCTGCAAAAATAACAAACAAGAATTATTTCTCAATATATATGTATTTCTATACATATATATGAAATACACAAGCAATGAGAAAAAAGAAAATTAAAAGTAGTAATTATTAGAATAAAGTTGAAAGGTTGAATTCGGAGCTCATCAGCCGTGGAAGATTCGATAAATATGGACAAAAGACCAAAAGATATTAAACTACTTGCTAAATAGAGAATGTTTAAGCTCTAATATATGCATTACATTGGGCCAAACGCACCACATGCTAAACTATATGCAATACACAAGAGCTTAGACCTAAAATTAAAAGAAGGGGTTTTTGCCTCGACGAAGTTAAGAAACAAGTCCCTATAATTTGTCTTCCTCAGGACAGTACCTGCTGCATGCATATATCACTTAAATGATCATTACTAATTAATTGAGGCAAAAACCCCTGCTTTTAATTTTAGGTTTAAGTTTTTGTTTTTATCACATATAGTTTAGCATGTGGTGCGTTTGGCGCAATGTAATGCATATGTTAGCGCTTACACGCTCTCTATTTAGTTAGTACTTTCATATATTTTTTTGGTCTTTTGACCAACCACATTTATCTAATACTCCACGGCTAATGAGCTCTGGATTCAATTTATTCTAATGATTGCTGCTTTATTTTTCCTTTTTCTCATATATATTCAAAATGTTATTTTGTTTGTATATTTTATGCTTTTACTTGGCTTTTTAGTTTTTCTGCTATGCACATCTGAGGGCTTTTGGTTTGATCTTTTCAATATTCTTCACTTGTAAATTAATATATATATATATATACGTGTATATATATATATATATATATATATATATATATTTATATAGTGAAGATTTTTTATTTATTTATTCTTATCTATTATTATTATTACTTTTATACGCTGTTGTGATCAGATTTTTGAATATGTTTTTTTTTTTTTCCATGTTCAGCTACATAGTTTGATTTTTGAGGATTTTTCTATCGGGTTTTGTTTTCCTTATGTCTTCAACGTTTGTTTTTGTTCTTGTAGTTGAAGACAGTTACTTATCTGTGTAAATACTTTGATTTGTCGGATTATTCAGTTGGGATTGTTCTTTATAACTTTTTTATGGCATTGTTTGTATGGGGAAACACTTCAAATTGCAGGGGGGAAAAAGCCCCACTTGCTAAAGGGCAGGGTTACGGTAGCGTGGTTGATTGACGCATTAAGCGATAAACTACGATGTAGAAGCATTATTTTGAGTTTTAAAGCTACCGTTAATGTTCTTATGTGTTTCGGCGAGGAGTTTTAAATTCCAAAGAGACTTCTTTAATAGGTTTTTTGAAGAGGTATGTACGCGTTTTAGTGAAGAAAATGATCATTTCGCATCAGAAGAGGGCGGGGGGCATGGATTTTTTCTTTTTTTTTTATCTACGAACTTCCTTTAATTTCTTGGCACGGGCATCGCCGTGCGGGTACTGTTAGTAAAACAATTTTTAAAAAAATGTTTTTTGTATGCCTTTTTTTGCGTCAATTCCTTATTTTCCTTAGTAAATTTAATATTTAAATGAATTTGACATTTTTGCATCGAAAATTAAGAATAGAATGCCTTAACAGTCAAATTCACATCGATACCTCATCGTTAAGGGTGAGTCTTTTCATTCAGTAAACAGTGCAGCTATTTTTTTTTTTTTAAAAGCTTGAAAATATTGTGAAAAAGTGAGGATTAAGGCTGTAGAAGAAACAAATCTCTTATTTTCAGAAAGTACCCCTTACCTTCCAAAAGCTTGAAAATATTTTCGTCTTTTGTGGAAAGGAATGGTACAGCTATCGTATCATAAATTTTCAATATTATAGCAATTTCACAATCAATAATGGAGGGAAATCCTGCTAGTTTCTAAGAAGTAAACTTCTTTAAGCTTTATATTAAATTTTTTCTTCAAAAATAGATTGTTGTGAAAAAAAAAAAAAAAAAACAAAATGCTTCATTTTCCTCACTTGATGTTCCTTTGATTTTTTTCAGATTTCCATGACGATGAAAATAATTATCTCGTTTTTAATATTTATCCATGAAGAGACGAGTTTTGTCGTCATGGTTGCAAATAATCTACGGTTTGCGTTTTTTTTTTTTTTTTTTCGTCAATTGCTTAACTCAAGAAAATTTTGCAATAAAAATAATAATAAATATGTTTTTTTTCCTTTTGATTATAATTAAGGTTTTTTTTTTAATGGTCCTTTATAGAATGAATTCAAATAGCAAAACTACATCAAACTACAAAATTTCCTCATTGCTATTCAAATCATTTAAAGTTATTAAGAAATAAAAATACCCTGTAAATAGAACATTTGTGATAAGTATACCGTTCAAATTGGCCATAATCACTATATTTTTATTACAGCATCAATAATTAAAATTTCTTTTTATTGATATTCCTTATTTTTTCCTATCCAAAAAATCTGTTATAATATAACAATTGCTACTTTCTTCTCCATTTCCACTCCTTTCCATTTGTAGAAAGAAGAAGCACAACCTATCGCAATTTGTGCTTATGCAGAAAACATAATAGGAATTCAAGAAATTCAAAGGATTGCCCGGGTCTGAAAAAATATTTTTCAAATTGGCAAAACGTTTCCAAATGTTTTTCAAAAAAATTATGGGAGTATTTTTTTAAAAAAATTTAATGAGATTTTTCTAAAAAAGACAGAAAGATTTCCGAAATACTCGGAAACATTTTTGAAAACTTCATGAACCACAGCTGCACAAAATATTCAGAAACGTTTTTGAAAATTACGGAAAGAGGATTCCGAAATAAGGGGAAACGTTTTTAAAAAATACAGAAAGAAGGTTCCGAAATATTCAGATACGTTTTTGGAAATTACAGAAAGCGGATTCCGAAGTACTCAAAAACTTCTGAAAATTAGAGAAAAATGATTCCGCAATACCGAAAAACGTTTCTGAAAATTTCAGAAAGCGGATTTCGAAGTATTCGAAAACGTTTAGGAAAAATACAGAAAGAGGTTTCCGAAATACTTGGAAACGTTTTTGAAAACTACAGAAAGAAGATTACGAAATACTCTGAAACGTTTTTGGAAATTTCATGAACCACAGCTGCACGGAATACTCAGAAACGTTTCCGGATTTTTTTTTTACAGTGTATGTGCTTTTTAGTCAATCAATCCTATGTTCAAGTCTGCTAAAAATTAACGAGAACATTTGACAGCTGATTATTTGTAATGAGAATAAAAAGTAAGAAATGCTGTATCTAGATCGTTTTTTTTTTTTTAACTTCTTGCTAAGGATCTTGCAAAAGGGAAAGGCGTACCCAGGGGGTGGGCTGATAGGGCTACAGCCCCCCCCCCCCCCCCGAAATTTTCAAAATTAATTATAAAAATTATAATAAAGAACAAGTTTTTTTTTTTATGATGTATTTTTGAAATCTTACATTCGTATTGATATCAGAAAAGCGATACATGAACTTTTCTTAGCTACAGTTCATAAGTATCCCCCCCAGCTCAAAGACTTTTGAGCTCAGCCCCCCCCCCCCCCGAACTGATTTGTCTGCGTACGCCGCTGAGGGAAATCATTGCTGAAAAACTTTCCTACATTTAGTACTTGGTAACACTGACTTCAAAAATTAAGCACTTATTAAAAACACATAATTAATCGATCAATTACAAGTTTATTTTCTGACTGCATAAAAATGACAAACTCATTTTTTTATATTTTTCTTGCTGCAAAAATGAGCGAGAGGAGAAAGGTGATAAGAAGCCAAAGTAAGTTATCCTAACTTTTAGTCATTTGCTATCTGCTTTAAACCGTCGTTATAGACTCGTCCAGCCACCACGTCACGCGCGCCTTCTCTTCGTGGTCAAGCTAAAATACGATTCTCATTAAGAAATAAATAAATAACTTGATGCAGAGATGTACACGGAAATCAACAACGTTTTATCGCACAAATTAGCAGATTACTGCATACTCGCGTTTAAAGGTTACAGGAAACCAATTTTTCAATGCAAATTAGTAAATTTTTGGAGCAGCGAGGATGAGCAGAAGATAGCTTAAATGGTGGAAATAGCAATTTAACAAAATCAACAAGACAAAACGGGCTTAGAGCTGAAATGATTCCCTTTGCGAAAAACCGTTAAGTAATAAACTTCTTCGAAAATCCCTTAAACATAAACCGACGAAAAAACTACTTAGATTTCATTCTGGAGTGAGCAGCTTGGAAATTTAGGCCGAAATTCAAGTTAAAAAACTATATATTATCTGCTTTTACTTATTATATAATCTGTTTTTACCCTATATATGAGCATATCAGGATAGTGCAAACAATTAACCAAATGACTAGTCGTGCTCTAATATAATATTACGGTTTAAGATTTATTAGCTTTAGTAGCGTCAGTTGGAATGACGAAGATAAAGTGCTAAGAAATTTAATGAATCACAAGAGCGCTCGTTATTTGAAAGCTAAAACGAAACTAGACAGTTTGTGAGTCATCATTAATAACAAATGCGATAAGGAAAGAATGAAAAAATCTTACCGTAATAGAGCTTGTAGTTGAAGTGTTTCTCGACTTCGACAACTCCTCCAATAACTCGTTCTGGCTAGAATAATTTTCCGTTTGGTTGGTCTGGAAATGTCCGTCGGTGTCAAAACTCTCTGTAAAAGAGGAAAATAAAAGCTCTAAAACCAAATGGAGCCCACTAGTAGTAGACTACTACAGAAAACAAAACACATACACTCTAAAAAATTTCCGTAAATTTAGGCGCATTGGCCATAAAATTATACGGTAAGTGCCCTTCTTCGAGGAAACAGGGCAGTGACCGTAATTGTAAAAAAAATACAGTAAATTTAAGTTGCGTTGACCGTAAAATTACGGGGCAGTCGTCCAGTCCCTTAATCTGTGCAGAATACGGTCATTCCCCGTAATTTGCTAGCTGATAAAGATCACGTGTCGTTGTCACGTGTTTCTACGCAAAGAAGCGGGAAGCGGGAAGGAGAAAAGATGGCTGACTTGTGTTGAACGAATGTTGTCTTCCAACTAGATAATTACCTTTTTAATATGTAATATATGATATACGTCTTACAATATCTGGACTAAATATACGTATTGGAGAGTAGGGACTCTGCCATCCAGGCTCTCATCTAAGTATTGCTCCTAGGCGTCGAAAAAAAGAAAGTGTTGTCTTCCTCGCCATGTGTATTCCAAAGTCTGGAGCCAAAATATTAAGTAAGTGTTTTTTTTTCTACACTATTGTTTAAGTGTAATTTTAATCTGCTGTTCTTTTTTTATTAGCTATTTTGATAACAATAATTTGTGAGCATTGATTGATGGCGAGTACCGAAGCTTCGCTGTAACGTTGAAATTTAGAATTGATATTGAATGTATCAAGACGTACTTACATAGTATAATGCATGCAAACGTGATGCAATATAAACGCACAAATGAATATCATATTATGCTCCATGTGTTTTAATTTCCATAGTTTCATTCAAAAATTTCTGCAGTATTTTTCTGAATTAATGTAATTAATTAAAGATGTTGTGCATGAGGACAAAATGAATTATTTACTAATTCGCTTCATATTCCTGGTTTTAAATAACCATCATCAGTGACTAATAGGAATTGGTTAAATTTTTTAGACAGATTGTTTTTAATGAACTCAAATGTTACATTTAAACCAATGAAATAAAACATAGGTACGTAGTTGAAAATAAATTGCTTTAGGCTACCTCTTAACGACAGATTCGTTTTTAGTACAAAATATAAATAATGACATCATTGTTTTCATTAGTTTCACAGCTAGAAATGTTTAAAACATGTTTCATACATTTTTTTTTGTAGCTAAATCTTTAAACAGTTATTCATACAATTATTATAAACCAAAAATAATGTGATGTAACATGTATTTCTTATCAACTTTCAACACTTAATTAATTACTGAATTGTTTCTGGTTCAATGTGCCTAAACTTATAAATTAAATGTAAATTTCTATAATAATACTATGTTTTACTATAACTTACAACTATTCATAACTTAAAATATAATATTTTGTATAATAATTACTGTAAGAAGAATGTTCACATCATTAACTGCTGTATTGTCTGAATCGCAGCTCTCTATGAAATTGAAGCAGTTTTCAATTTGCTCAATCTGAGCGGACGAGAAGCCATATCTTTCTAGTAGGAAACTTAGGCTGTGTTTGCATAGGTGTGTATAGGTTTTTTTTTGGGGGGGGGAGGAGGTGATTAAAGTGGTGAGATTGTGCTATTGAAATTTACTGTGGGTATGCCTTTTTTAGAGAGTCGTTCATGTGACTTATAAAATCAAATAACTTTTTATTGGGGGTTGCATAGCCAGGATTTCATTTCTTTAAGGGTCTAATATACAGAATACAGAGTGGTTCAAGCGGGGTGACCCCCCTCCCCCATCGTATATTCAGTGTTATGTTCGTTACGCAGTCACTTTACAGTCTTGAAAGTAGTAAAAATCGGCAGAGCACCATCTATGTCGTAACACAGCGGAATTCTGCTCCATGTTATTGCAGATGTTTTGCTGGGTTCGGAGCAGAATTTTAAACACAATGTTCTAAACACCCAAATTAAGTGGAATATGGTGCAGAATTCAGCTGTGTTGCAACATGGATCTTGTTCAACTGAAGTTCTTAAGACTTCAAAGTAACTGTTAAGCCCAGCTCTATAAATTTTTGCCCCCTTGCAAAAACTCAGTGGGTCCTCTAATAGATCAGCAGTGTATATTGTTTACGTAAATAAGTCTCAGTACTAGTTTTTTTTTTTCTTTTTTTTCCCTCAATTTCTTGGGCCGTGGATCTCCTTAAGGATGTGTCCCCCCCCCCCGAACTGTAGGTACTCAGATCGGAGCCTGAACTTTACAGCAAACATTCAACCATAGTAAAATTAAAAAAGGGTTACTCCCGCTTTCGGACCACTCTGTGTTATACAGTGAAGCACAGTTTATAAGTTTCTCTTGTATACGCTTTTATCATTTATACGTTTTTAAAATTAGTCACTGCTGAGTTCAATACATAATAACGAATACCTATTATACTTTTTTCATTTAATAGGCTTGTTTCATGCAGTACTTTCAAAAACGTTTAAATCGTGCTTACTTCAAGTTTTCTTATATACGACTAATGAAATTATATGCGAAACACAAATATTTTCATTTTTGAATTTTCTTGGTCATTTCAATTTGGGTCTAGATCCATGAACGCTCCCCCTGGTTGTACTGCTGTGTTTTGAAGTGTTTCCTTCAAATAGTGTTATAATCGAATGTTTGTTGTCAAAGGCGCGTTTCATGTTATTCTTTTGAATGATTTGATTCTGGTATGAATGTTTTTGACTGGAATGTGTTTTAATCATAATGGCAGGTTTATAGGAGTCATGGTTGCAGGTCCTTGAAGTGGGGGAGGGGCAGTGGTGGATCCAGAGGGAGCAATTGGGGTGATCCCCCCCCCCGAATTCACAAACCTAAATTTACCTTTGCAAATTTAAATTTGTAAGTTCGAAAAATTTCCGGAAAAAGTCTCCAAACCTCCCCCCCCCCAAACTCATCACAAAAAATCGCCAACTGTATTTTTACGACTTTAGTTCCAAAATTTTTTCAGGGGAGAGTCCTCAACCCCCTCTCTCCAATGTCATCAAAGATCGCCAAAATTTTTGAATTTTTCGATCTTCAATTTCGAAAAACTACCCGAAATCGAAAACGTTTTCGAAAATGTCGTTCATTCAAACTTTACGGGGTTCTTGAATCAGAAAGGAATGGGCCCTTACTGTTGATCCTTCTATTCTGCTTTTGAATTTATGCTTTGTCTTATGTGTGTACGGTTATAAAACTATTTCAACGGTGTAGTTATTTAGTAGTACTTAATACATTCTAAACTACTGGGCTTATACATTTTTCTTTTTAGTTTTTTTGGTTTTTACGCAGTCTGGTTTTTTGTTTTTATTTAATAATTTTTTATTTAATCTGGAGTTTTTTTATATAAATGATGCATAATCATACCTACCATTTTTTATTTTGTTCCATATACTTAGTTGAATTTTCTTTCACCATGACAATCCTTGCTTTAAAGTTTGATCCAGTTTGCACAATTGGATGAAAAATAACTTCTGGATCAAGAAGTGTTTCATCGGAATTTATTTAGAGGTATGTATTAATATTTTATTTTAAGAAATGTTTTTCTAAACTCTATTGAGCGACGATCAGTTTCTTTGCTCTTAAACTAACAATTTTAATTTTTCTACTTGTTACTTGTATTCAGTGCTTTTATTTCTGGTCGCTGTTGTATTTAAATGTTATCGATATGAAATAATAAAATTTTATAATAAATTTAAAAGAATATAAAATGTTCAGTATAATTGTGCCACAGAGTGATGTCCGATGAACTGGGCACGAAAACAGAACTCTTCATTTTGTAATCTTAGGTAGTCTATTTGTATTGTATAGGTATGAGAAATGATGAAAAGGTTGATATCAGGGGGTTAGATACTGCTATTTTAGGGCTGGTCATGCTGAAGAATATTTTTAAGGTGCATAAAAAATTCTGAAAATACTTGGGTGTCAATTAAAGCAATAACTTATCCAGAAATAAAGCACCTTGTGGGACATAAACAATACTAATTAATTTTAAAAGCAATGAAAGGAAGTTGTATTCCAGATTTTTACTTTAAAAAATATTAAGTGAATTTAAAAAAAAAAAATACTCCAATTGTTTGCAGGTTATTCATTAAGTATATTTGAGCACAAAGTGATTGGATAATAATGTCGGCAGAGAATTATGACCCTCACCTTGTATCCATCGTTACATGTAAGATGCACAGATTTCCATATTTATTTTGAAAATACAGTCAAACCTTATTAAAACTAACTCCAAGGGACCTTTATAATCTATTGGCCTTCACCTTAGTTTATCTTATCCAAATATCAATCATTAACAATCAAAAGGACAGGGATCACAAATGTAGTTTATCTTAGCAGAAATTCATTTTAAGCGTGTTCAAAATAGTATGATATGTTTGATATTTTGTTTTCCAATTGCGATGTTTGCAATCTAAGAATTATATTAATCATATCAGTAACACTCATTTACTATTGAAAAGAACCAAAAGTAGACTGCTAATAAAATTTACTGTAAGGGTGTCTTTTTTAGGAATGTCCTTCTTTGAGGCACCGTCTTTTAGGTGATGAGCCTCAACTATTGTGGAACAGATACCTTTGCGTTTTTTAAATGATTGTTTCTTTAGTGTTTTAATTAAATAGTGTTATAAAAGAATGTTTGTTGTCGAGAGTTTGGTTATTGATTTCTTTTGGATGATTTGATAGTTCAATTATGTTTTTGAGCGAATATTTTATTAGAATTCTAGTCAAATATTTGACTGAAGACTGAATATTTGGCTAAAAAATGTAATTTTTGTATTTTTATTTTATGGCAATTCAGAATTGAGGATGCTTATCTATTTTCTGTAGATTAATTATTTTGTTTTAAGCATTACATAATATTTTGAATGGTAAAACTTCCGAAATCAAAATGCTGCAAAATTTAATTTCTGAGTGTTTTCTTTGCACGTTATAAATTGCCTTTTTTAAACATTTGTGAGACGAGAAACGTTTCACAAATTGATTTTTTCTGCTTAGTGTTTCATACCTAAGAAGTTCAGTGGCACTTTGTGCCTCCTCATTGCAGATTTGAGTTTAATTCCCCGTTGGGCACAGTTGATTCGACCTTTCATCCCATAAGTGGATCAATAAAATGAGTACCAAGCATGCTTGGAAACTAAACACTGGAGGTTCCATGTTCGGCTGACCACCTTACTAGAACACCTGCATTTGCACCCCACAGCCCTCTGTTATAAAGATTGATATGGGCACAGTGGGATTGCCTCTAATTTTGCGCCACTGAGTTTAGTTTCATACTTATGACTTATAAGCGGTAAAAAAAAAATTGTTTATGTGGCGTAAGATATAAAAGAAAGTGAAAAGCTACGAAACTTAAATGTAACATCTGAATGTTTTCTCTTGCACTAAAATCACCTTAAATGAGTCATTCTTCAAAAAGTAACTTTTCTGTCACATGCCTTTTTCAGTAAAAAATTTTAGGAACAATTCATTTAACAATGATTTTTAATTTCATCAAAAATATATCGATTTAAACCTGCCACCAATTTTTGAATAATAAGTTTTATTTTAGTTTATTTTTGGTTCACAACGTGTGAATTTCATTTCCGTGGCATGTCACACACCTTGTGTGGCTGTTTATGTTGCTTAATAACTTAATTAAAAGTATATACTTATTTATTAATTATTCCTTTCACAAGTGCCTCAAATGATAATTGTTTAAGTGTATTTAACTTTTTAATATTGTGGTTTAGTTCATTTTAGTAGTATTTTACATGTATTTGAAACTACTAATTAAACCATACTTTAATTAAGAGAACTTAATATTATATTGCCACTAATCATTAAAATAGCTGATTGATTGCAATTAACAAAACTACTACTTTGATATTAAATTGGCCTCAATTTTTAAATACTAAAAGTTTTTTTTTTCTTTTTTTAAAAAAAATTTCTACGAACAAGGGATTATTTTATTTTTTATTTATGAGTAAAATAATTAAAACTTAGCTGGGCCATTGTTTATGGTTACTTCTAGTAGGTAACACTTTCATGTAAGAACGGGAAAAAAAAGGAAACAAAAGGTTGAGAGATTGAAAAATATTTGCATTCAAAAGTTACGTTGTCTGAAGAATTACCCAAATGTGATAATATTAGTAAATAACAGGTTGGAAGTTTGTACTAGAGTACTATACTTCATTGTATAAAAAATTGTTTGCCTACTAATTGTCAACTATTTATGTTATTTACTATTCAATTGCTGACTAAATATTAATGTATTCAGCCAAACCAAGTATTCGGTTTTGTGTGCCAAATAGCCATCAGTACACCTAAAATCAACTGCATACTCAATGTATCCCTAATTTAAACGATGAGCTTTTTCAAAGTTGGTGGGTATGCATGTTAAAACCCAGTGTGCATGTGTGGTTGAAAACATTGTCCTACTATTGATTGCAGTAATTTAGTGTAGTTGAGTAGTACTTAGGATGATTACTAAGTACTCGACCCAAGTTCTTGCTACTGGGTCAAGTACCGAATATAGATCTTTTTTTAACGATCAACTGACATACACAAGGGAAAATTTTCACTTATTGGAACATCTATATGGATCTTGAGCATGAAATAAGTTTTCAGTTAAAAAGGAAATCCAAAAAGATTTAAAGTTTAAAATTTAAAACTAGTTTTTTCTGAATGTATGGAGGAAAAAATTGAAATTGATTTAAAAAACTTAATTTTTCCATGACAGTTCTTTCAAGCATTAAAAATTGGTTAGTCATACATTGGTTGGCTTCTTTGTACTTAAATTTTTGACCAATAAATTTGCTGTCTCTTATTTTGGGGTAAAGGAGTTGAAGATTCCCGGAGTTTCTTTTTCCTTCCAACAATGCAACATGTTTTCTGTCTTTACTTTTCGTTTCGAACTTGGAAAAAAAATACAAATATTAAACCAGTACAAATGCATCCTTTAGGACTGGACTCGGACTCCGATATTATTCCCATAGCGAACAAAAGTGGTTTTATTCAAATATGTTTTATGTTTTTATTTATAAAATTTGTTTAAAAGTTTTATTTATGTATGGGAAAATGAATGAAAATTTATCTAATAAAATAGTTTATTTTTATTTATCCCTTGTGGCCCCCCTTAGCCCCTCTATTAGAAAATCTGCTACCATGCTTATGTATGGGGTCCAAAAGCTTAGATGCTTATGCTCTGAAAAAAACTTTATGCTTTTCAATATCTGTTTATCATACTGTAGATGCCCGTCAGGAAATAGCCCAGTATTGGCACTAAAAATGCCAAAATGTTTTTTCCCAGAAATTTCCCCTTATACTTGTACTACAGTTGCAGGTTTCCCCCGAGATCTTTGGAAAACTCCAAAGTGTTTTATGTTTAATTATATCTCTTAATGATCATCATTATTGTTTATGTTTTCAATTGATTTTCTTTCATTTTTTGAAATTGATGTTCACTAAATATTCATAACCTCATTTTGTTTTCTTTTCAAAACAGACCACATATTTTGAATTGATGTCGGAAAAATGCTTTTCTTTGTCATTCGTTTGATTTGATGAAACAAATTTTTCGATATTTACATGTTTACCAGCTTTTATGCATTAAGCTTAAGATTTATACATTTTAGCAGTTACGATGTCTTTTGATCTAGCCTTAATTTTTTGTTTAATTTTATTATAGCTTATATTTCTATGTATGCATGTGCTTTTTCCTAGGATTCCTGGAAATTATGTAAAAATCCTTTGAACATCATATTAGGGAGGAAAATCTTATGAAACCAGGGAAAGGGGTGAAAAAAAATAGGGTGCTTTAAAATGCTTTATTTTGATTTTCACTATTTAGTAGAGACGTACCGATTACTCGGCAACTACTCCGTACTCGGCCTACTCGGCCAATTTGCTGAGTACTCGGTACTCGGCCAAATTCTGATCAGATACTCGGCCAATACCAAGTAGTTGCAAAAAATTGAATATTGTCCAAGACAGATACTAAAATTTATAAAAAAAGAGCAAGCATTATATTCTGCAATCATTTACAATTAAAATTTATAAGTCAAATTTAAATTTTGAGAATAATGAAGTTTGTAATGCTTCAATGGAATAAATCTTTATTTTAATGTCCCCAAAGTTAATAAAACTTATTTATTAAAAATTACGCAAGAAATGTAAGTATAGAAAATATGGAATTTTTATATTAAAAATGGATTTTTGCTACAAACACAAATTAGTTATAAAAAATGTAAAAATACCTTTGCTTAAAAAATAAAACAACCTTAAAAGTACAGTGCAGGAACTCTGCAGACACGTGTTTTGGCATTACAAGGAATTCCTTTTTCAATGCACAAAATGGGGGCTCGTAGATTTAAAGGCATCCGACAAAAGTCGTAGTTTTTTTTAATGTCTTTACATTCTTTAGCTCACATGTTATGCACTGAAAAAGACGTTCCTTGTAACGGGGGGGGGGGGGGGCAGAAACACGCGTCTGGAGTGTTCCTGCACATTTATTTTAACTGCTTTTAAAAATTATTTATGTTTGGCGGACTAGAACTATAATTGATTGGTATACAGTGAAACCCCTCCTAACGGACACCCCTCAAAGGTGGACATCCCTCTTATGCGGACAATTTTTAATTCCCCAGTTCCAATGCAAATAACATTATTAAACCCCTGTCCTGCGGACACCTCTATATTGCAGAAAAAAAATTTGTCCTGTTAGTGTCCGCATTAGAGGGATTTTACTGTAATTTCTTTTAGTTCCAAGTTGATTAATCATACCTTTTATTTATTTATTTTTAATTTAAAAAATTATTTTTTTTGTAAAATTTTTGACACAAACAAAATTGTATATATATAATGCGTAGTTAAATTTCAGCAGGAATTTAGTTTTAAAAACTATTATATGGACAAGGAGGTTTATACTACTATTCCAATAAGTTCAAAATTCATCACATGTGTGTCAGTGGTTCTTCTTAAAACATAATTGGTACTTGAAACTCTGCCGAGTACTCGGTAACTCGGTACTCGGCCGAGTAATAAAAGGCCGAGTACTCGGTACTCGGCTACTCGGCCAAAGTGCTACTCGGTACGTCTCTACTATTTAGTGAGAATGCTGCTCTGCTTTAAATGTGTGAAAAATAAATCATTCTTAATTTTCCTTATGGTGATTTCTTTTTAGGGCAATATTTTGGATAAGTTACTGAACTAAAGGATCCAAAAGGAATAAAGATTTGGAAAAAGTGATTCAACCAAGTTTTGAAAAAATTGACCATAATTTCTCTTCTGAAAAAGTTTATTTGTAATTATGTTGTTATTTAACTTGTAATTAGTGTAAAATAAACCTTTTTGATGTTTTAAACTCTTTGTTTTCATTGTTGACACTTCTGGATATTGTCTCTTCTTATTTCTTATGTAGACATGCTCACATATTTTTTTGGTAATAATTTTTGAGCTAAAATTCTTTCTCTCGATAAAATTGTTTTCGAGATGCTTACCTTTAATGGATACTTATGGTGTTTAAAAATTAATTTATCCACAAGTTTATGCTAGCTAGTAAAAAATGCAGTCTATTTTTGAAGTCGACTGCACAAGTTTTTAATTTATGTATAATTTAATTAATTTATAACTTTTAAAATATGAAGTATAAATATGTTTTTTAATAATTTATATAGCTTTTTTGAATGTTCTATGTTCTTTGAATGAACGAGGTTAGCAAACAAGTAAAGGCAATGGACGAACCATTAAAAAAACACTAGTTGCCAATATTGGTAACATGTGTTTTAACGATGAAACAAATTATTGTGTATGTAAGCATTTTACATAAAATATTAAGTGTTGTATTTTACTATAATCCATACAGTAAAAAAGCTTTACTGAATTTGTTTTTTTTTTTTTTTCTGTTAAGTTTCCCTTATTTCACGGGATTTTTTCTATATTTCTTTTTATACTTCTCTCTCTTAAACATGCATTCTCATTTTTAGAGATCATTTAATAGAATATTTATAATTCTGGCAACTGGGGTCCTCAAACTGCAGTACTAACAGTGTTAGCCTATTTTACGCATTAATTGAATTGTAAAAATGACTTGCATTTTATTGTGTTCTTAAAAGTTTTATTTATAACTTGGTTCTTATATGACAATAAACTAAGTTTTAAAGCACCTAATAATTTGTGAGCAGTGACGATAAAGAATGACATTTTTTTATGAACATCATGTTAATTTACAGGAGGCAGTGACCATAGAAAAGTTTTATGAGCATAACGCCAATTTACGGGCAGTGATCCTAGAAAACGAATTATAGCTTTTACGGAAGTAATATCAATTTACGGGCAATAGGCGTAGAGAATAAATTCTAGCTTTTACGGGAGCAATATCAATTTACGGGCAATAGGACTAGAAAATAAATTTTAGCTTTTACGGGAACAATATCAATTTACGGTCAATGGGCGTAGAAAACAAATTCTAGCTTTTACGGGCACATAGTCAATGTACGGGCAGTGGCCGTAGAAAAAGGAATATAATTTTCACGGGCACATTGTCAATTTACGGTCACTCCCCTTTTATTTTACGGGGAGGAAATTACGGGCAAACCTATTATTTTTACGGTCATGAAAGATTACGGGCAGAATATTATTTTTACGGGCAGTGACCGGACCATTTTCTGCCGGTCACTGACCGTATTCTAACGGTGAAATTTCTTAGAGTGTAGGATGAGGTTGCTATCATCGTCTTTTATTTTTTGTAATTCCGGGCAGGAGGAGTTATATCCTGTATATTTTTAATGAAAATAAGAATGCCCCTAATTAATTCTTTTCTAATTAGCTCACCCGTGCGAACAATTCGCACTTGATAGCGTTAATTTAAAAATTCGATTTTTAACGGAAAGTTTTCGAAAGTTAGTTACAATGTGAATTGTTTGTATGGCGGTGAAAAAGAGAAAAAAAAATAATGCCTTATTTTTGTATTTCTTTAATTTATTAAGAAAGACCCCCCCCCTCCCCCGAAAAGAAACCCTTGCGAAATATTATTTTTGATACTGCGATTTGCCAAGATGAAATACACGGGTTTTTTTTAATCGGATTTTAATACAACAGTATAACTGCGGTTCAAAAAACTGCAATAACTTCAGATTATATAATCTTCGTAATTTTGATCAAAATCATATCGAGGAAAGTAGTCATTCTAAAACGACAATACTCACGCGGAATCGAAGCCATGTTGTGGGGTGGTACATTAAAGAAAAGCTTATTGAAAAGCGGAAGAAACCAATTTTTTTGAAAAATCGCCGCACTCGGAGTTTTTTTTTTTTTTTTTGTTTATTTTAGTCGGAAAGCGGTGATTTTTTTAAAAATGGTGTATTAATTAACACATTTAATGATTTAATTAAGACACATAATAATTCATGAAATTATGTCATTGTCACAAAAAAAAAAAAAAAAAACCTTTAAGAAAAAATATACACTTGGAAATTATGTTTCTACTTTGTTAAAATATTTTTAAAAAGTTAAACTGCGATTCACTTTGGTCAAGTTGATGTTCGGTTTCTTGCATTTAGCAACAGAAAGATGCATTGAGTTTATATTGCAAACTTGGATCAAACTTCTGCCAAAGAGAGAGATAAAAACATTACAACGATATTTTTCAGCCTAGATTCCGATCTCACGCTTTTCTCATTATTAGCACGACGCTCCTTGCAACCAAACCAATATGTCTTCAATTTCGGGTGCTATACATTGAAGTAATGTGTAATAAAAAGAAAAAAAGAACATGGGGGTTTTTGACCAAAAAAGATAATAAATTGTAAAGGAAGTTGTAGAGCAACGCGTAGTAAAGCAAATAAATAAATAAATAAATAAATAAATAAAATAAATAAATTGAAGCTTGCGCCTTCATTTTGGTAAAATAATTCTTAAAAGTTAATCTGCGATTTACCGTGTTAAAAGCAATGTTACGCTTCCTCAATTTTAACAACAGCAGAATTGTAGTTCAAAATCCAGCAATGTGTTTATATTAACAATAATGGTAGCTCTGATTAGAATTCTGCTGAAGGAAAAAAAAACATTAAAAAGATGTACTTCGACCCAGCTACGAACTCACGCCCTTCGCATTATTAATACGACGCTTCATCTAACCGAGCAAATTAAATGTTTTTTTATTTTTGGATGCAATTCATCGAGGTAATGTGCAATAAAAAACAGACCGGAAAAAACACGGAAGAACAGAAAAGCGTTTTTTTTTTTTCTTTTTTTGACAAAAAGAAGAAAAAAACGTGGGTCTATTTTTCGTCCTTAGCCGGAACGATAAGTTTTAAAATGAGGGGGAAATCATGGACTTTGAATAATTAATAAGGAAGATCTCGTGTAGTGAAGAAAAAGGGGGGGGGGGGTATAGAGAAAGAATATATAAGATGATTGTTTCGGTACAACTTGGAAGTTTTCAAAACCTGTTATGGTTCTTCTTGGCTAGCTTAATTGTGTGTTTTTCTCAAATTTACATTGCCATTAAAGTATCTTCAATAGACAAATTTAATGTTATGTCGTGGATACCGAAGGAGAAAAGAAAAATCTTATTTCTGATATTAAAATAGCATTTAATAATTACTATAGTGAATAGGCTAATGCGAAGTTGTTTCAGAATAATATTTGCGGTCTGCGCTAGTTTTTAATAAGTACATTACATTTATGAACCATGCTCAAAACACTTTTAAAATTTTTACTGACTTGTGTTAAGGTGATACTGAATATATTCGGATTCACGCCCATGAATCCAAATCTCTTTGGAGCCACATCTATGAATACGATTCCAGTTGAATTCACTCTTGGATTCACTGAAAAATCCAATTCAAAAGGCCAATATCAATAAATAAATGATTGTCTGTACCTCGCTACAGATCGAATTATGAGTGTTGGCAAATTTCTGAAGAAAAATGACGGTATTGCGATGTGTCCAAAAATTTTAGAAGCGGAATTTTTCAAAACATTTTATGTCGAAATCCGTTCCATAACATTCTGAAACAGAACACCAACTTTAACATTTTTTTCATATATATATATATATATATATATATATATATATATATATATATATATATATATATATATATATATATATATATATATATATATATATATATACAACAATAAAAATATAACAATAATTGTTTATATTATTGAATTAAAAACCTTTTTCTTCCATCATAATATATTTGTCTTTTTTTTTGTAAACCAAACGTTTTAGAGAAATCTCCGTTTTTAACGGTACAACTATCTGTAACACCAACATATTTTTACAATCAAATTTGGTCCTTTGCAGTGTTAGGCATTAATCAATTATTTTTGAGCAATCACGATTGCTTATTGCTTGCATTTGACTGTTTTTGGCGTGCTAACATTTTTCCCACCGGCGCGGCGCCACAATCTGCCAGCACCACCCGTCGCGGCGGCCGGCCTCACGATGCTGCCTCCTCTAGCAAAAACCGTCTCCAGGTTGCGTCCATATCCTACACACACACGCGCATACATACACGCAACAAAACACACACAAACACATACACACACATACACAAACACATACACACACGCATGCATACAGACACCTACACATACACACAAATACACACAACTGCCCACACATTCATGCCTGCACACAGACACAAACACATATGCCTACACACACACATACACATACCCCGCCCCCACGCTCACAAACACTCACACTCACAACTACCCACACACTCATGACTGCACACAGACACAAACACACATGCCTACACACATACACATACCCCCCCCCGCACACACATACATACAAACACACACTCGTGATTGCGAAAAACAATTTGAATTCAAGATGATGAAATTCAAATTAATTTTTCTTTTTTCAATTGCTTTGTTAATTGATTAAAAAAGTAATTGCAATTAAATCAATTGCAGTTAAATTAACTTTATGTATCAATAAGTACAGCGCAGGGTACAGGGTCAAAAGTATTATTGAATTTCGTATTTTCGTTCAGTGCTGATTGTTTGCTCGCCGCGTGAACTAGTCTCGTCTATGCAAGCTTTTTCCACACGTAGTAAATTTTTGTGTTTTAATTTAGTGTTTTAAGTTTGTGTAAATCATTGTTTTATCTTAACCCATAACAGGGGATGTGAGAAAGAAGGACATACCAGGGAACGTGAGGTATCAGAGACCGCTCTGTTTTATTTATTTATTTTTTTAATCATGTACATAATTAAGATACATTTCTGAAATTTCTGTCAGATGTTAGACTTTTATTAGTAAAAAGAATAGGAAAAAATGTTTTTGCATTTTTAACTGAAATATACCTTTTCTGAGGAAATTTCGCTGGAGCCATAAGATTTTTTGAGAAAAGTCATATGCTGCAGTAAATAATTTATTGCTCTTAATAAAGTTACTGATGAGCATTGATCTTTTATTAGTTGCTAACATGTGTATTTAAATAGATAATAATATGGTACCCGTCCAGTGTCCACGTCCCAGGTAGACCTGCCGCCTGTACAGTATATTATACAAAACCAATATTTTTTTAAAGATTCAGTTAATTAAAATTCACAAAATAATTGACAATTGTTAATTGTAGCAAACTACAAATAACAATTAATTAATTGTTAACTGTAATTTTCTACAATTACAATTGATCAATTGTTAGTTGCAGTGGTTACGTTTACCAATTAATCAATTGTTAATCTTTAATTGTTCATACAATTAAAATTTGCCCAACTGTGGTCTTTTGTAACATCAAATAATTGTATATTAATTATATTTTAAAGTTGTAAAATTGAGAAAAATTATCTTATCTAAAATTATACTAACGGATAAATTGAAACTTAGATTCTTAAATATAATTTTAGAGCACAGCGAAAAACCTAAGTACTAATCAGAAAATAATAAAACTTAGATTTACATAGCACAACGTAGAACAATGAAAAAAAAAAACGAAAACTTCTAAGTACAAAATATAGAAAAAAAAAGCAAAAGTAGAATTTACTTAGCAAAACTTGGAAATAAAAAAATGTACAAATGTTTCCATCCAATGAACTGCAGTACTTTTAAGTTAAAAGTATTAAAACTAAGATTATTTTAGTTAAAAAAGCAAAAGTATCACGAAATAATAAAACTTCAATAGTAAAACATAAAACTGAGGGGGAAATATAAAAATTTCAAATTCAAAAGATTATAAAAACTTGAACCTTATAATCTTTGAACCATACAATCCATAAAGCAAAATTTAACTAGAAAATGTAAAACTTATCTATCTATCTATCTATCTATCTATATAGATATATATATATATATATATATATATATATATATATATATATATATATATATATATATATATATATATTCTGAAGATTTCTGGATTCTCTCTTTCTCCCCACCATAAGAGAAATATCTTAATTTCTTTCTTTGATTATCTTTTGGCTTGCAAGAAAAGTGACTAAAAATGCACTAAACATTAATAATTTAGTTTCTTAAAATTCAAAACTTTTCTTGTTTCTTGTAGCAAAAATTTTCAAAATTTCATTGTTATAAACATCAGTAAAATTTGCATTTAAATTAATGCGTGCATTACTGAAGGGAGACATTACTGGTATAAATACTGAAAACTCAAAGTTTGGTTGGAATTCCGAATTAATGGTAAATTGAAAATGGTTCACAAATCTTTTTGGGTTTTTTTTCTTTGTAGTAAAAACCGCATTACAAAGAAGGAATTGAATGAAACATTCGGCCTGGTTGAATCATGAGGTGAGACTCGGCCGCTTCGGCCTGTAATAATTTATGTTGATAATACTAATTTTTGCAATTATAATTTTATAAATTATTATCCTTTTAGTTACACACAACTAAACCATACAACAAAATCTAGTGGAAAATTGTATTTAATTAAAAAGTTTGGAACCAGAAACTGCAATAGAATTGATAATATATTCTATTTAACTTGAAAGTTCCTAAGAAATAAATAAGTGACATTAAATTATATTTAGTTAATAATTATATGAACAACTTTAGTTGCTTAAAAATGAAGCAGTCAAAATATTGCATTCTTGAAACATTTCTATCTTTGAAACTTCAAAAATAAATAAATAAATAAATAAATCGTACCAGTTATCAAAATCTACCGTAACAGATGTCGCAGCAATGAAAACCTTTATGGAATTTCTTTTGAAATTGCTTTATTGTTTTGTTATTAGTATAAAATTTCAGTTTTATTTATTTAAATATATTGATGTAGCGGTAAAATTTACTCAATTCCCAGTCATTGATCAAGATTATTAAGAAAAATCTAGGCTTATAAAATATCCAGACAATTATAAAAACGTAAATAAAAGCTAAATTTTTAACGTTTAGTTTTTATAAACCTAAATATGAGAAAATGCCTCTTCCTTGCGCATAATTTTGATCTAAAATCTAAAATCATAATTAAATTCATTTACAAAATGTACATTGATATACGGCTATAAAAGAACAGTGAAAGATATAAAGTTTTGATTTAATTTGTTACTTTAAAGGAAAAGGTTTTGGGGTGTATTATAGGTCGTATGAATTCACGTGCATTGTTAATTATACTATTATTTCTTTGAAAGTTGAATAGTACAGCTTATTTTGCCATTATCCTTCTAGAAATGAATCAATTTGTTCTTCCTTGTCTTTCAAAGATAAAAACCACTTTAAAAGAATACATTTTTCTATTCATGTTATTTTTACTGTTTATAAGTAAATGCAAAACGAAAAAAGTAAGTTAAAGAAAGAAATAAAAAGTATCATAATATAATAGTGCAAAATATCGCAAAAATAATAACTCCGCTGCTATAAATTAACATTGAAGTTACTGATATTTTTATATCACTATTATCTTGATATATTTACGATCAGTGATCAAATGGATATTCAATTTTGTGTTCGATGTTCAGTCGACTCTCGGAATTTCTTTGCCTTTTAGGGCAATGCCTAGGGCATTTTGCACTACAAAATACCTGGGGAGGGGAGGTCCGTTGTCTAGTAAGTTTTTTTTTTTTTTCAAAATTTAAAACTGCTTGTGAAATAAGTCGAGCTATTCTCTCTTGAAAATAAAAAGTGAAAATATTGTTATTTCTTTACTAGTATTTTTTCTTGATGCGCTCAACTATTTTATCCATAGAGGAAAGATTTCACCTATGTTTGTTTACTTCGCTTTTAACGGGATTAGATCCACATTTAGAGACTAACTTTTTATTTCCAGTTATCTCATTGAAACTTTAAGAATACGCTTATTTAAGACGGTTTTGACCTTATTTTAAGCCTTTAGAACCACAACGTTTAAGAACGGGAACATCAATTAAAAAGGAAAAAAAAAACCTTTATAATACGTTTCGCTTGTGAGTATTTTCAAAAGATTACTTTTAAACGAAACGAAAAATTCTTTCATTAATACTTATCCTACAAAACAAACAAAAAACCCGTTTTTATCGATTTTCAGAGTTAAAACTTTTTTAGCTTAATGCTGATAAAATTTCACAGACAATATATATAGAAATCACGTTGATGAACAAACACGACCGATAAAAATGAGCTATCCATAAACTCCCTTCTTGAAAAAGGGTTTCTTGTAACCCTGAAAATTTGTGGCTACGAACTTTGTTCTGTCTTCTTTTACTTTTCAGCACACGGATACTCATTTATTTTTTACTTATATTCATTATTTCATTCTTTTTATTTTTGACCTGGAAGACTTCCTGTTTCTTTTTACATCACTAAATTAAAATTCCCGTTTCCAAAAAAATGGGGGGGGGGAGGGGTATAACCCCTTGGTGAATTGTTCTGCATTGCATCAATTGTCCCCCCCCCCCCCTCCCCAAGAAAAAAACGAAGAGCCAGCGACGCCCATATCTTTTATAAAGTTCTCATCATTCCGTGATTAGAGCTTTTATATTTATTGTCAAAGTAACTTCTTGAAACTTACTTTTGATATTTTAGGCTTAGAAGTTTTTGCAATTTTTTTTCTAAGCTTTAGTTTGTGAGTATAATTTATACTATTTTCTGATTAGTACTTTAGAGACTTTTCCTACGTTTTCTAGATGAATCTTAGAAATAAATAATTAGAATCTTAAAATATTAATAACCTTTTTCAGTGGCGGCTCGTTTCTTGAAAAAGTGAGAGGGCCGAAAAGTGAGCCCCCCAAAACCAAGAGGGGTGCGCATCCCCCCCCCCGGTTTTTAATTTTTTTAAATACTTAATTTTTTTTAAAATAAATATTTGTATTAAATAAATAAAATTAAATTCATTTCAAACACAGAACAAGCTACAAAGTATCCAAACTACCAAGTAAAACACGGAAGGTATTAATATCATGTTTATATCCATTGTTGCTGGCAGGGTGTTGCACTTTCACCCCCTTACGCTTAAAAATAAAATTTAACTAATTAGATAGGGAAAAGCTACAAAATACATCGCGAAAATTATTATCTCACGTTTATGCCCAGTACGTTTTTCGGCGCTGCAAAACGCTTCACTTGAAGCACCGGTAAGGGGCTGCAAGGGAGGCGCTTTCACCCCCTAACTTTTTGAAATAAATAAATGAATTTTAAAAAGTAATATTAATTTTTTTAATAGTAATATTATTTTTAATATTTTAATAACTAATTATTTTGAACGAGCAAAATTAATTTTATTTTAAGCCAGGCTAAATTACAAAAGTAGAAAAATATTATGATCAGAGAAATATGTAAAAATTATAAATTAATTCACTTTAACAAAGATGAAAATACATCTCAGTATTTGCTTTAAAATAAATAAAATAAAAATAGATAAACTAAATTTTAAAAAACTAAAAATGGAAAAATTAAAAAAAGAGTTTAAAAATTTTTTTTTAGTGATTTACATGCGGGTGTACCTTTCTGCATATGCATTCTGTCAGCGCCCATGGGCCAGATTCAGAATTTTTAATCAGACAAAGGAAAAAAAAAACATCTAACTATTTTTATTTTCTTCAGATTATTAATAACTTGTCACATTTTCTTAAAAAGTACATGAGCAATAATTAAAAACAAATAATAACTTTTGTGTAACAATAGGAAGAAATTTAATGAATAAAAACTATAATCTTGTATTATTAACACACAAATACATAATAAATTACAACACACAACACTGGTGCAGTTAGAAAATTATTTTTAAGGGAGGGGGGGAGAGCTCAATATAGAAACAAAATCTCATTAATTTGATTGATCTGATTTGCTCATCAAATCTCTCAATTTTGAAACTTGTAGTTTTAAAAACGGAATTTTAGACGGTTTTTGGAGTTGTTAAGGAAAAGAACGGTACAGAGGACTCCGCGGAAATATGTTGAAATTAAAGCCTTAAAACACCGCTATAGTCTATATTTATTGACGTTAGGAACTTTCCCCGATCGTTTCTTTCTTTTTTTTTTTGAAAAATAAATAGAAATCAATCCCCCCCCCCCTTCAAATTTCTCGAAATTGCAGTTCCAAAACTGCAATTGTTGACAAACTTTGAAGATTTTTACGGGAAGAGGTTCTGAACCTCTCCCGTGAATTTTTTTTCAAAATTAAAGTCCTAAAATCGACCCGAAGTAAAAAAAAAATCTTCGTATAATCCGCGGATAGTACGATGCAAAAGAATGAAGTTTTGATTTAACATAGAATTTTAGCAACTTAGTTAAAAACGTGAAGAAGTAATAAATTTTAAGGTACATTCAAAACTAATATAAAAAATAATGACTTCAACTCTAAATTATCATTATAGTACGCTAATTACTTCAAGACAAAGAGTCAAGAAAGGAGCAAACTAATATTGCGTAAATGAAGGCTTCTTCCTTTACTGTATGTTGTTTCTTTTACATATCCTGTATCGCGAAAGAAGAACATTTAACTATGTAAAGTAAACAACATACAGGTAGGGTAACTCTCTGCGAATCCTGCCGTAAATATTGAGGTTCAACACAGATAATCCGCGGCAGCGAATAATCCGCACCTCATTAATTTTTTTATTTCAAGCACGTAGTACGCACAAAAAATGGAAAAATAGTTGGAAAATAGGTAAAAATTTATAAATTATTGTCTGAAAAAAGTGAGGGGGGCCGGGCCCCCTCTGGCCCCTCCCACGAGCCGCCACTGACCTTTTTGAATAATTACGAATAATTAAAATATGTTGTGATCATATTTTGTAGGGATTAAATAAAGTTTTTGTCATAAATATCAAACAAATTCTTTAAAAAATAGAAAAATTAGGATTTTCAAAAATGGCATTGATTGCAGCTCAACGCTGAACAAATTCAGTGTTTTTGTGTTTTTGGGTTCAGTGTTTTTGTGTTTTTGGGTTCAGTGTTTTTGTGTTCATTGTGTTTTTGGGATTTTGAAATTTTTAGTATTTTATTCTAATTTTGCAATGTAATTGTACTTCCATGTTGTTTTTTAGTTTTAACAAGATGAATCACACATTTGATATTTTTTAACGTAGAAATTTTTGCATTTTTATTCGTTCTGTAACTAATACTACGTTATATAAATATAAAATTTTTTAAATCAACTTTACCAAGATACAGGGGTGAACTCCCCCCCCCCCCCCCCGAGAGTCATTGGTTTTAACATAAGTGCAAATTCTAATACAGTAGTTTATGCATATGAAAGGGCTGTTTTGATCAAAAAAATCCCCTTCAGAAGGTATTTTTGATCAAAAACCCCCTGCAGAAGGTATTTCTACGCTAGTGCCAAGATGAATCTCAGTTTTGATGTTTGTAACTTTGAGATTTTTACATTTTTCTTCTACGTTGTGCTAAATTAAAGTGTCAGTTTTATATATTTTTCTCCATTCGAGTTTATCAAGATAAATCTCATTCTTCGTATTTTTTTAAATCAGATTTTTTTTCTTTTCTTTTTTTTTTTTTTTTTTTTTTTTTTTTTTTTTTTTTTTTTTTGTTCAAAATTTTGCTAAAGAAGTCTATGTTTTGTTATTTTTTTAGAACTTTCCTTTTTTCAATGTTTGATTGGTTTTAATTTTTGGGATTTTGAAATTTTCAATCTTTTATACTAAGTTTTGTGATGTAACTAGCACTCTTGCCTTTTTTCATACGTGCATCAAGATGAATCTTAGTTTAATATTTTTAACTTTGAAAGTTTTACATTTTTCGAAAGTTTCATTATTAATTACAATTTTTGTTTTTTTTTTTACTCTACGTCTTGCTGTGTAGGTTAGCACATTTTTTCCTCGGTTTAAAAATATCAGTATTAGTTTTTGATGTTTTGCACTTAAAAGTTTAACATGGTCATTCGTTTTTTTTTTAATTTACAAGCAAAAAATTTAATCATTTCATAATTAATGCTTTTTAATTTCTTAACTAAATTCAACTTTATGAACATTAATTTCTTAAGACTTAGAAATTTTTACGTTATTTTATTTTCTGATTAGTACTTTAAAATGTTTTCCTACATTTTCTAGATGAATCTTAGTTTTGATCTTTTGGACTTTTCTCCTAGTTTTATTGCATAAGTTTTAGTTTTATCATTCCAAGATTAGAACTATTACATTTCATGATATAATTTATTTCACAAATATTAATTTTCACAGTTACTAGTTTTGCTTTCATTTAGGATTCATTTAGGAAGTTTTAGAATGTAATAATAAGGTTTGTTTCTTTCGGATCATTTACTTTAGAAATTTTCCCTACGTTTTCTAGTTAAATTTTAGTATTTTTCTTTATTTGGAGTTAGAAGTTTTAAATTTTTGTTTTACGTTTCGTCGTGTTAGTCAACGTTTTATCATTTCAGGATCTCATTTAAAAAAATGTAGTTTATAAATTTACAATTTTTTTTATCTAAGTTTAACTTTTTCTGAAGCGTTTTTTCCTAAGTTTAAGTTATTATGTAAATTATTTTAGTTTTTAATCTTTTGAACTTCGAAGTTTTATATTTTTTGTTTTAAGTTTTGTCATGTTAGTCAAAGTTTCTTCATTTCATGATGAGCGTTTTCACATTTTTAAAATGTTTATATGTTTTTAGTATATTTGCATTTTTGTCCCTTAAGTGTAAATTTTTCTCAAGTTGTTTTTTCCCCTTGAGATTACATTTTGATGCAAATGTTTTTCAATCATTTGAACTTAGAAGTTTTACATATAAAATATGTGTTTTTCTATGTAAATCTAAGTTTTATCAACTCGTTAGTAATACTTTTACATTTTGTTAAAAGTTTTACTTCATAAATCTATGAGTTACTGATTTATACTTGCTATTTTCACACACTATGCTTTTAAGTACATTTTTAAACATGCTTTTCTAACTTTAATTATTAAAAGAAAACACTTGTGAGAGGGTCATTTGTTCACACCAAACTGATGGTTATTGCATGAACAAAAAGAAATTAAATAACAGTAGTAATAACAACCTTTGTCTGTAATATTTTTTGGTTTTGAGGTGGAAATTAAAATAAGCAAATAGATGATTTTTCAAAGCTTCATTATAACGCCCATTATTTTATTAAAATATCTAAGTTCTCATAGTAAAAATTTAATTATTTTAAAGCTAAAAAACTAAAAAAATGAATTAAGAGATTCAATTTGCTGCATTGCAGAGCAAAATGTGTAATTGCAAATAAATTCTAAGAGAAAAAATTGAGTATTAAAGTTATTGTATAAGGATTAAGTATAAAATATTTGTAATTACAGGATTAAATTCAGTTTTTATTAATGTGAGAAAGAATACACAATTAGTATTGAATTCCAAGAAAAAAAAAACTAAAATATTTGCAAATTTCATAGCAGTTTGACATTTTATGGGAGGTGACAAACTCGTCTTTCCATTACAACAAAGTCTTAAATAAAAAACTAAAAACATGTTGCCATCCCAAACTTCATAAAAGAGCGCGTTAGCATCCTTAAAAATATAAGTTTTTTCATTAATACGCATTTTCCCCAATATTAGCAGTATTAAAGTAGTTCCATTATTCGCCGCCAGGTTGCGCTGCATATATATTGGTTGTTATGACAACCCATCGTTGCCATTCCTAAACTATAGTCATATATACTTCGGGGAGTGGCAGGCGGAGTCCGTCATTTCGAATTTTCCAGGGTGGTCAGGCAAAGGGTAAAGGAAGCTACTGTACCTACCGACAAAATTTACTTTTCAATTGTTGCTGGTCTCTGGGAATGGATAATCGATCGGAAAAAAATTCTGGCAGAATCTACAACTTATCATCTAATTTGGCATTTTTGTCAGGTGAAAATCTCGAAGCTTTCAACCTCTAAAAAAATTTCTGAAAAACCATCTTTTTTGTCCTTGGGTATAACAACCCATTCACCCCCCGACAGGTGCCTTTCTACCCATGGACATATAAAAATATATATATAAATAGGTCTGAGGAACTCAGTTATACTCAATACATTTTCATAAGCTATTTTATATTGAAATACTTCAAATATCCATTGAAAAGAAAATTAAATACAATCTCCAACAGAAATTTAACTTTGAAAATTAACTTTGAAAAAACCTTTTTTTTCCCTTTTTGTAATTTTCCCTAATCTTTAACATCAGTGAACTCTTTAAAAAAGTTATTACTCTTAAGAACGTTAATGATGTTATGAATAATTCATATATTTTTAAACAAAAAAATAACTAGATTCATGATAGTATGGCTCTCTATATATCTACATAACAACTTCAATGTATATGCAAATTGAAACTTTTAACCAAAATAAACCCACCATAAAAAGCTCAGTTTAGATTAAACAAACAAAAATCTAGAAAAGTTGAATTCAAATGAAAACAGTTGGGATTGACGGCCTGTAGATCCTACAACACGTGGGGGTTACACTTCAACACTATAACTTTAAGCCCTACTTCAAATTCATCATCATTGTTGAAAGCAAATTTCAGACGTTGATCACAAGGCACTCTTTTGAGGTACTTCAGATTGTAAGTAGACTCATGTGTGACGTGACCCAAGGAGACTAAAAATTGCTGTCCGTGGGTACACATGGTTGTGTGTCCTTGGGTACAAAAGTATGCCATTTTGGTTTTGCAAGGCAGTCACATCGACAGGACTACAGTTTACAACATAAAAAATCAGAAACAAAACCTTCAATATGTAGTGAATCATGACATCTGCAACAAAAATAAATAATACAATCCACTAATACAATCCACGACGGACGACAAAAAAAAAGAAAGAAAGAAATTGCTCGTGTTTTTTTTTTACTTAGACCCTCCTAAAACCAAAAAAAAAAAAAAAAGTGATAGAATCTTAAATGTTCGTTTGATGGCGTTGAAACTTCCTGGGGAACTGGAGAGGGCTGTGACACACACGTTGAAGCCCAATTAGGATCTCTCTAGATGATACCCAGAATTTCCTGACCAACGTCCGTAGGTACAACCGTCCGTGGGTACAGCATCTTCCCATATGGAACTCAATGTAAGTCGTCCTAAAAAAGCCAAAAAAAAAAAAAAAAAAAACATGCCCATTAACATGTAAATACATTAATTTCCGGTAGTCGGGATGGGGGGGGGGGGCAGTTGACTCTCCTCCACGACTTTACAAAATGACGAGCTTGGCAACGCATTTGGCTTCAATACATTTGCGACGTCACAAACTCCGCCAAGTCAAACTAGCCCAGTCTGCAACCACGTGACATAAACTATATGGCGGCTCGAATTCGCTTTAATTGCGATCTCACGTCAAGAAATTTGTAAGCTGGTATCTTTTGAATGGATTGATTTGCTTCTTTATTAGATCAGTTTTCGCGGTATTGATTAACTAGAAACATTTTTGGCACATCACATGCTTTGAAAAGAAGTAATAACTGCAATGTGTAAATGAATATGAATCATACTGTGTAAGAAATTATATGCTCCACGCGGTTACATTGCGTAACACTGGACAGGGATCCCATGGTTAATAACTGGGATCTCCATAATTGCGTAATGGGGCTGTCCGCAATTGCCTACTGCGCAGATGCACGACAGTGCCTGAGATCATATGGATATACACAGTCGTGAAAGCATGACTGGAAAAAACCTCCTGACCAAATGGCGGAATAACTTTATGGCATATCTCTTGATCGCTATTCGGGAAAGAGAGCATGGCTGCCCATCATGTATATTGTGTCAGTGAGTAGAAAAATAAATTAGTTTGTGTGTGTTGTGAGCATGATCTCTTCAATTCTCTTCCTCTCCAAAAGTTGCTTTATGAAAAATGTGAAAACGAAGAAGTGGGGAACATCCTCTTCATACTGCAAGCGGATTGAGAACTGTTTGTATTCTACAGTCTAGATTGAGTCGGAAGTACGCCGTTGATATGTTAAACGTAGTTCGCGAAATAAATTTCTCGTATGTGAATGTAGTTAAAAATAGTAAGGATAACTTTAAAATATGAGAAATTGATTGATAATGAGAATACTATCATTTGCGAATGAATATTAACAGCCTTGCTAGATGAAGAAGATGCCAGACGTTCGATGGGGAACAAGCTATTATTGGTTAATTTGTGTAACTCATCAAAGGCTTACTTTCTTCAAATCTCGTTAAAATATTTCTGTTGCTCAGAAAAGTGTACTAAGACAAACAGTGGCGTACTTGAAGGGTCTGGCGAACTCCACGGATAGCACCCCCTCCCCCGCCCCATTTCATAGACATTCAATAAAATCAATAACATTAGACTTTTTTTATTTTATTTATCTTTTATTTTTATTTTATTATTTTTTATTTATTTTTTGTTTTATTTTTATTTTTAATTATTTATTTTATTTATTTATTTATTTATTTTTTGAAACATCAATAGTGTTTGTTCTTGAACCAAAGACAGGGCACATTTTTCAGTTCAACTTATAACTATGCATTTTTTTTTCTCAAAAGGCTATTATTTTGAAATTTTTGTTTAAAAGCTCCAGAAGAATATGCGTATAAAAAATATAATTTGCACATTGACAAGAAGAATATAAAAAAAACTTTAAAACAAAGTGTAAAATTAAAACTAAAATTTTGCAAAGATTCCATTATTATTAGAGAATTTAAAAAAGGATAAAAAGTAAAAAAATGCCTAGTCCAGCTCGGTATAGCTCTTTATATATTTTTTTTCAAATGCATAAATGATTAGAGAGAAAGAGTAGATTCTGCTTCTGGTTGAGAAGAAAGAAGCAAGTCAATACTAGATTTAGATCCAAGTATTAGCAGTATGAACTTAATCGAAAGTTAAATATTCACTAACAAATGTGTCTCCGCCGTAAAATTCATCATTTGATAAGTATAAAATGTTGAAGCATTTTAAGCAATAGTATATCATAAATACCTATTAAACAATGAGTAAGAAATTTATTCATACCGTTATAAGAATGCAACAGAATTATAGTAATAAAATTTACAGTGCTAGTTCAATTTCAAACCGGTTGACAATTTTTTAATTCCCCCCCCCCCCGCTCTTATGGGCGTCCGTAAAGGGGGCAGAGGGGGAGGGCTCAAGCTCTCCTATGGTCATTAGTGCTGCCAATTATTAAGATAAATTGTGTTTCATAAAAAAATATCAAAGCATTTCAACGAAGCCAAAATAAATGACGAGTGTTGGAAACTTCTTTACTTGAAAAATGCTATAATAGTTTATGCTGCACTGAAATTATTTCCGGAAAAAGAATGTATTTTAGAAAACATATTTGTCTTCTTATGAAAATGAAAATATGCATCCCCTTTACATTTAGGTTGGAAGCGTAATGTACCTTAGTGTGACTATAAAACAGCGTTATGATAAAGGTAGCAGTGTTTTTAAATCCACCATCAGAATAAGAACAATGTTCCAGAAAAATGCCGGTTATAACTCAAGCTCCCTCTTGTCACAAGCTGGCATGCTCACCCCCCCCCCCTCAAAGCGTGACAACATTAGTGGATGGTCTTTAGAATTGCTTCCTAAGAGATATTTTAATTTGAAAGGGAAATGTTTTGAACGTTACGAGCTAAGCATTAAAATACTTAATTGGAGCACAGAAAATATTTAGAATGTTTAGCAGTTTTTTTTTTAATTGACTGATATAAGTGGATATTTCCCAATAAAATATTTCATGGAAAAAGCAGCATGAGTGCATTTTAGAACTGTAATACGCAAATAAATAGAAGAACAACTAGATAGTTACTAAACTATCAGATGACACCTCACTCATCAAACTCAAAACTATTAATACCTCAATATAGCCAGGACCTGATTTAGGAGTTTTAGGACTGTAAGCACTACAAACCTTTTGGGCCCCATTGAATTACACAATCGAGGAACGTGCGCATCTGTTTGTCATTGCAGAGGTTCCCATCCCCCAAAAGCAATGGCGTACCCTCCAAGAAAAAAGACACCTCGCCATCCCCGGCCCAAATTAGTAGAGCAGTCTGCACCAGTTTTTTTTTGGGGGGGGGGGGTTGGAGGGAGTTGACCCAGGGGCGCATCCAGAAAATATTTTTAGGGGGGGGGCACAATTTTTTTTTCACAACACTCTATCAGCGTTCTCTCTCTCTCTCTTTACATCAATATATATTTATTATTATTAATATTATTTAGTAAAATTCTTTAAAATTGTATAAGTTTGGCAATTTATTCAAAAACTGTTGCAAAAACATTAATTGTTCTTATGCCAGAATTGAAATCACGTTACGAGTAAACTTTAAAGTACTTGAAACAACAGTATGGTGGTAAGATGTTCAAATTAATAAATGGAAATCAATACTTGTTATTACTTCGTTTACTATATTAATGAAATAAATCAAAATGCACACGAATTTTTATCTCACCAAAAGCTCAACTATTCATATTTTTAAGATCATTCAAGGAAAGAAAAAAAAAGGAACACGTTAAAATGGCATAAAATTACTTAAATATACAACAAAATCTATACATATAATAAAATAAGATGTTTGTGTGTGTGTGTGTGGCGCGCTTTCCGGGAAAACAGTAAGGCCTAGAAAGATGAAATTTATTATACAGGTACAGTTTCTGCCGAAGAAGTGCACCTCGGGCTTCGATTTTTGATATTTTAATTAGAAAAAGAGTTATTTAATGTTTTATGTATTTTTTTGCACTTTTTAGTACTTTTTACCTCACAGACCCCGAACCAATCGCACCACACAAATATTTTTGTACTATAGTGTCGGAAATTTAATTTTAAATATGATGAATGAAAAAATTTTGAAGATAGAGCAATTTTTGTATTTTTTATGAATTTTTGAAAAAACCTTCAATTTGCATTTTTTCCTGGTTTTTACATTTTTCTAATATCATCCTGCGAGAAGTATCAAAGCCTCATTTCTAAAATTTAAGTTGGTAATAGTAAAAACATTTCGCCCTCTTCAGAAGAAAAAAGTTCTTAAAAATACGCAATAGTTTTTTTTTTTTTTTACAATTTTTTTAATGCTGAACACATCATATCTTTCTACGCATCGGTCGAAAAACGCATTCTTCAATCTTCTATGCCTCTGACGTCACTACTTGGATTTCGATTCGATATTTACGACGGAATCTTAATCAAAACAATGTTAATCTTTTTTTTTTTTTTTTACTATATAGCTTACTTCTACATTTTATGACGTGATGACCACGTGTTTTTCCGGCAGCGCTTGCTTTTTTTCTTTCTTTCTTTCTTTCTTTTTTTTTTGTTTAATTTAGGGAATGCATTTATTTTATTTTCCATCTCTCCTCCCCCGCCCCCCCCCCCCCCCCAAGCTGGACATTATGCTGTTTTGATATTACGTTACATTTCATAGTTGTGCGCATTTAATTCAATAAAAACAGCGAGAATTTTTTTTTTCTTTGTCACTTACTTTACTTTGTTACTTTTTGCACACTACGGGGAGTTTTGGAGATAACTTTTTTGTTTGTTCTACTTAAAGAAAAAAAAGCGGTTTTTTGAGTGATCTTTGTATTTATTAGGAAATGAACGGGGAGGTTAAAATATATAGAGATGTAAAAGAAAATTTAGAGATTGATCGTAAAGGTAGATAGCCGCCGAAGGCACAAAAAAAAAGATAGAAATGGATTCATTAATACTGCAGCCAAATTTGTTTAAACAGCCGCCGAAGGCGGCAAACTTCAAGTAAAAAGCTAAATGACAAGTTAGCCAAACAGCCGCCGTATGTGGCTGCTTGCACATAAAGGTGAATGGCGTAAGAAGGCGAACCAGCTGGTCGCCGCAGGCGGCTAGTAGTCAATAAAATCACTTACACTTGATAAGTCCTAAATATCAACATTGCATAGGTACACTTATAAAATTGTCTTATGGTCTACAAGCCCTGCTTACTTCGGAACCACTTCGTTTTCTCAAAGTGCGTTCATCTTCGTTCGAAAAAAAAAGAGTATTTTTGAAAATTGTTCGAATTAGCGTTCTGGGGGGAGGGGGTGGCACGGGTCCTGTGGGCCCACCCCCTAGTTGCGCCCCTGAGTTGAGCCCATTTGACCCCCATTGTATTTGCATGGCTGTAGGCTGACATGCATAGTCATCCGATATTAAAAGGAATTTCCCAAGTTACTTGATTTCTTCATCAATGTATTTGTAACTTAAAATTTAAAAAATGAACGATGACAAAAAATTCAAACTTCTTGAAGTTTTTTAAATTAAGAGAAATAAAATAAATGCTATACGAACTGCTTTTGTATGCTGCTGCTTATGTAGTACAGATCTGCTCCGTACTAACATAGAATAACATGCAAGCGGTCTACTTCTAATAATTGTCTCACACTATAGGGGAGAGTTAGTTTTGCACTCACAAAAAATTTCTCTCTGGGCAATTGTTCTTTTGTTTTTTCAAACTGCTAAATACAAACTTACCCCTGTTTTTGAACTGAGCTTAATCAATTTCTGGACTCCCCACTCCCTCTTTTGGGCTTTCAGGTTCTGCACTTTCTGTCATTCAAAGCGCATTGCTCCCTGAAAGATCGGACATGAAATAACAGAATTTTTAGACTATATGCGAAGTTAAAATTGCAAATACAGCTTCCAATTTTTAGAAACCTTTTCTTGCTGATAACCGGTAATAAGCTATTTTACTCTCAAAGAAGAACTTTAAAACATGCATAAAAGTATAGTATTTAAAAAAAAATTCTCATTTCAAAAGCCAACAAGATAAAAGCATTTTAATACGTATATATTGTAGTTTTTAATAATGAAGCTCGATACATTTTAGGGGTGACTGGGGTAATAGTGATCAGCGGGTAGTGGCGGTCACAGTGATTTCTCGTAAAGTGAATAACGCAGATTTAAACTGATTGGTGCTGCCATTTCACGGTAGTTTATGGATATACTACAGAAGCGCAAGCCATCTTGCCAGTCGTCGTTTCCTGTTGTGTAACAGAGACTGTTTTGACGTTTCGCCTTATAAGAAAGATAATAGTTTAATCCACTATCAGCTCTTATTGTTTTACCTTTAATGGAACGAGACTGATCTTACTAGAACAAGGTCAGCCATATTGTTTTATCACGTACCGTTTTATGAAGGTTTTAAGCATTGATACTCGGTTTTTTCGCCGTTCAATGAAAACATGTGGTTGAGGTAATGGTGGTCACCATACTCGGGGTATAGCTTGACCACGAAGAAAAGGCGTATGAGCTTGAAGCAAAAACATCAGTTGTATCATTGGTAATTGGTTGCTTGTTGTTATTTTGGAACAGATGGGATTTGCGAGACCATACCTCTTGCTATTTGGCGCTTTCTGGCAGATTCTACCTTTTACAAATGATACAAATGATGTTTCGCTTCAAGGTCATCCGCCTTCTTTTCGTGGTCAAGCTTTAATGGCAATCTCTTTGTCAACTTAAATTAAAAAGAAAAGAAGAAAAAAACTAAGCGAAAAAAGAAATAATTTAATGAAGAAAACAGCTTATGTTGCTGAAAGAAAAACACAAAAAGTGAAGCAAAAGAAAATGAGCAGTAAACCCTTTAATCTGACTCAGACACTTACTTCTATTGATGAGGACAAGATTTGTGAAGACAATACGAACCAGAAAGTGATTTACTTTTAACGGAAATCGGTAAAAATACCTGTTTCTATTGCAAAGGCACCGGAAAAGATGGAAAGTTTTGGGTATCGGTGCACTTCTTATTTATTATGGGCACATAAAAAATGTTCTGGATGGAACACTCCTGAGGGGAATTTCTGTGACATGTACTCTGGAAAGTAAAATTAACTTCAGCTTCTAAAAGCTCATAAACTTATGTCAACATATTGGAAGTGCGCTTACATTTGTAATCCCTTTTATCACAATGGAAAGATGTTTTTTTTTTTAAATCATTGACTTTGTATTATGTCCGTACTTTCAATTTCTTTTTGTAATATTTTAAAAGTGGAAATAAATAATAAAATAAACATAAAGATTTCATTTTAACGTGCTTATGTCGTTGAAAATCTTCATATTTCTTATTTTACAACTATTAAGTAGTAAATGACATCCTCGATTTACAATGGATTCCATCTGGAGATTCTGAGATATAACGATGTAGTGGATGGCCTGGCGAAAGAGGGCTCTACTATGACTGAGGATAGTGGAAATCCTCTGACGTACCTTGAACTATACTCCAGATATAAGGCCACTATAAACAGATTTTGGAGACGTCCTCCTGAGCATCCATGGTACTTTTGCGAGTGTCCTGGTGCTTCCCTTGGATTTGAGGGTGACAGGAGGGATCAAACTGCTTTGGCTCGCCTGAGAACAGGTCATCTAAAAACCCTCAGATTTTCTCATGGTAATAGGACATTCCCAGTTCGCACCAAATGTCATACTGAAGAGGCCACTGCACAACATCTGATTTTTGTGTTGGTTTGGTACGCGAGGATCTACTGAAGAGACCTGTTTCTGTTTTGAAGTTGATTAAGGCGAACATCCTCATGGATCTGATCTGATTCAGAACAGAGAGATAAGTAAGGAGAAGAAAAAGAAGAGTAGATGAGATTACTGATTTACATTACCCCAGGGTTGGGGTAATACAGGTCAAAGCTGACTTTGCAATATTTTTTATAGTACCAACAGGTAAGATTAATTAAGGCTCAATTTGAGTTTGCAAAGGGTAAAATATACTATATGTTAGCAATTTTACATGATTCCGTTTCAAATTTAATTAATAGTTTAAAAAACTAAAAAAAAAAACACGCTTTAGTAGAAAAATGAACTAAAAAGTTAAAAATAATCTTTGGATGACAAGTGTAAAAAGTAATTGACAAAACACTTAATTTTACTGTAATAGAAAAAAAAGCGTGGGGGGCTGCCTATTTACATTTTTGCATGAATAACAAGTGGAAGAAATTTAAAACAACTTATAAGAAGCCCCCCACGCTTTTTTTTATTACAGTAAAATTAAGTGTTTGGTCAATTACTTTATATACTTGTCGTCCAAAGATTATTTTGAACTTTTTACTTCATTTTGCTACTAAAGCGTGTTTTTTTTTTACTATTATTTTATTTTCTACTTTTTAGTTCATTTTTCTACAAAAGCGTGTTTTTTTTAGTTTCTTAAATTATTATTTCAAAAAAGATTTAGATACTAGATATCGCTAACACTTGTAACTCTTAAATGAAATCTTTGTACATGTATTCGATTTTTATAATATAATGTATCTTAGTATTCTATTGCATTATTTGCATCAGACATTTTGAATGCTTTCTGGTAAATTCATGTGCAAACATTGTTACACTCCGCAGCTCTGATTTGTACGCTGTAAGTAATTCTAATAAGCAACTGACTATTTGTCCAAAGGAAAGTTGGACCAACAAACATACAAGTTAAGCTAACAAAAGCGTGTTAATTAGAATAAACTAATGACTTATCGTGAATTAATTAATTTGATTATAGAATATTGCATTGTCATCGGGTCTGAGGTTGCATTCCAAATTTTAAAAGAATCCGATCACAAAAAGTGGGCGTAAATTGAATTGCAAGATTATAAATTTAATTTGGTGTAGACGGGATTAGAACGCACGCCCAGTGATTCCCGGAGGTGGACGTCAGCGAAGACCCGCGCCTTAGACCGCTCGGCCACGAACGCTCATAAAGTGGTGGAATGTACTAACAGTAATAAGCCACTAGCTCTTAGTCCAAAGGAGAGTTACTCACAAACATACAAGTGAAGCTAATAAAAACGTGTTAAAAAAAAGTAAAGTTTTATATTCAGTTTCCCTTAGGTGACTACCATTTCTCCAGTCTTCATCGTTGTTGGGAAATAAATACAAAATCCGATAGATATTAGTAAAAAATAGAAAAACGAAGAAAGGGCCAATATGTTCTGCCGAACATTTGTCGAACTAAAACTATTACTCGAGTTCGACAATTGAGTTGATAGGCAGTCGGGAGGAGTTCGGGGAGACAAATAGTAAGACCTGCGGACCTAAGATATCTATGGAATAAACCTATCCCAACTTTTCAAATTGTTTATTCTATTAATAAATTAATTGCTTGACTTTCGTTTTTCTTGTTGCAATAGTTTTATTCGAGTACTTTAATTCATTTTCGTTTTGTTCAATTCATGTATTAATTTATTTTTTAGACTTTGGGCGGAGAGTAATTTAAAATAATTGATTATATCCATGTAGGGTAGACCGACCAGTGAGTGAACACCACCCAGTGAATGAACAGCGCGTCATTAAAAAAAAAAAAAAAAAAGCTTCCAATTTTTTTTTCTGAATAAATTCACTACAAAAGCGTTCTTTATTGATATTCTAAGCTATCTGACACCTGATTGGTTACTTTGGATACCTATTTTTCTTCCTGGAAAAAATTTGAAATTTTTACTGCCGTGAATCGTTCTTTCTCTCTTTCAAAATAATAAGGCTGGTTTCGTGCTAGCAATTATTTTGATACATATTATTTTTATCGATAAATTTTATTTTTTAACTCTACGAAAGAAAAATTAAGTATAGATATTTAAGCTATGGATTTAAATTGTTTCAGTCAATGCAGAATGCGTAGATATTCAAGTAGAGGGGTGTTCAGTCGCTGGGTACGAAAAATTGCGAAAACCGAGTGAATGAACAATGGCAAAATTTCTTTTGATTTAAAAATAAATTTGAAGTTTCCTTGAGATATTTTCAGTTTCGTACTTTTTTGTAATGCAGATAGTTTTATATGCTTATTTATTTATGTATTTCATTATATATTTTATAATGTCTTTATTTTTGTCTTTGTAAACAAAGCACTTTTTACTGAGTTTTATCTTTTATCTATCTATATCTCGATCTGTATATTGACCTACCTACCTACATCTATCTTTCTATATCTTTGTCTCTCTTGATAGATAGACAGGTAGATATAGAGATAGAGAAATAGAAATATATATACAAAGAGAGAGAATAGATAGGTAGATATGTATGTTTGTATATAGATAGATAGATAAATAGATAGAGGAAGGTATAGAGATACATATATAAAAAAAAGAGGTAAATAGATATATAGGTAGATAAATATAGTGATAGAATAGGTAGGTAGATAGATAGATCGATAGATTTATTGATAGATAAATCTAGTAGGTAGTGGTTAATAGATAGATAGGTTGATAGAGAGACTAATATAGAGATAGATAAATAGATAAGTAGATAGAGAGATTGATAGATAGGTAGATAAGTGGACAGATAAGTATATATATATATATATATATATATATATATATATATATATATATATATATATAGATAAGTAAATAGATAGACAGATAGATAGAAAGATATAAAGATGGATAGACAAGTAGATAGATATATATATATATATATATATATATATATATATATATAGATGAGTAAATAGACAGATAGATAGATAAGTAGATAGATATATACATAAGTACATAGATAGATAGATAGAAAAATAGATAGAAAGGTATATTGAAAGATGGATAGAGATGTAAAAAGATAGATATAAATAGTTATATAAATAGATAGATAAATAAATAAATGTAGATAATTATATAAATAGATAGATAGATAAATAGATATAGATAGTCATATAGATAGATCTCAAAGAAATTTAGTTTCTTTTTGAATCAAAATTTATCATGTTCACTCACTGGACCAATTTCTGTTCATTTACTGGTTCGAGGTTGTTCATTTACTGGGTCGTTGTGCCATTTTTTCTTTAAACACCTAAAAAAGTCGGAAGCAGTACCATTTAAGTTCCCGCGATTTTTTAGAGATATTGACATAGATCAATTAAAATGTTTTAGCTATCACTATCTGTATAGTATAGAATTTAAAATTACTAGGATTTTTTAAAAATGAAATTGTGCTTAACTGTTCATTCACTGGTCGATCTACCCTAATCCAAAATAAGGAAAACTTTCATATTTTTTAAAAATGCTTGCGAAGCATTATTAGACTAATGGAAATAAAATTTTGACGAGACTAATATCAGTGTTCAAATTCGGAGAAACAAAAATATGTCACTGAAATGTCATCATTAAATAGTAATAAGTAAGAAACTGAAATTAATAAATTAAAAGAAACGCCTTCAAAAAACACCTACGGACTAAAAAGCAAAAAATAACTAATTACACTTACATACTATTTCCTACCCAAACCTAGAAATGAAATTTATTTTACAATTCCAGTACAAAAATCGGTAAAACTACTCACCCAATTATAAAAACAAACACTGATTTTAATTACTATACAATGAATTATTTTAAATACCTAACTGTACTCTAAAAACAATACCTCTGATTTCAATGGCAAAATTTCAAGATTTTTACCTCTGAAGTTTAGAGGAAGACTGCTTAGAATTAGAGGCAAAAATGTCTTTTTTTGCGTCTGAAGTAAAGCGCCACATCGTACCTTTGGAAATTCAAAGGCAAAAATGTCTTTTTTTTGCCTCTGAATTTTAAATATATTGTACAAATAAATATTGAAGGTACAGTGTGATTTTAATTTATTCAAATGCTACTTTATTTCTGCATTTTTTCGGTGCACAATTGAATTATGTCCCTTAAGAATTTATTCCATTAAGTAGCCTATACATAATTGCATTCATTAAATTTTAATTAAAAGATAATTGTTGGAAATGCTGATTTGAAAATAGGAATTAAACAAGTTATTTAAAAATGTAATCAACATTTTAACATCTATTTTCAAAACAGTTCATTCCAGAATAATAGCACAATTTTATTTTAAAAAAAAATAATTTATTTTTTGAAAAAATACAATCAATTGGTCATGACTAAGGATTTATTGGCATTTAATGGACGCTTTTAATGGAAATTATTTCACTTTAAGAGTTCTGCCGCTCATTAAAATTTAAAACTATTAACATTTTTTTATAAATATAAACACATTATTAGGATGCACAGTGTGATTTCAATTTATCACCAAATATCCGGCCAACGAAAATGAAATACTTCAAACAAGAACATTTAATTAAAAACTACGTATTTAGTGTAAAATGAATCCCGTTCTATCGTAACAAGTTCAGTAAATATCTTGCGATAAGCATATATTTTTTTGTATGTCTAAAGCCTTTTGAAAATTAATTGCTTTACACACTATACACACAACACACACTTACACATAAGTTTTTAATGTAATAATTGCTGTAAGTTGAGAGTAATATCAAGCTTTTATGTGCTGTTCTGTAGTTTCGAATGTAACTTGGCAGGAATTTAGTCATTATGTACAGGATAATTACTGTTCATTCCATGCAATCTCAATAACAATTGTTAGATTTTTTTATTGACAACTAAACAGATTTTAAAACAGTGGAAAAAAAACAGGTACATATATGTAAAATATTTTTTATTTAAATACAAATTATAGAAAATAGATAAGAAAACAATAATATTTATATAAATTATGAAATAGCAGCAGTCACTGAAAAAAGATATTTGGAAGAGAAGGTTTTAAGAAAAATTGATGCTTTAATAAAATGTTTTGAAGAAGTCCCACAAATTGTCCATAAGATGCTAGGAAATTAAATTTAAAATGAAGTATATTCCCAGCAACGAAACAGCTGCCTCCTCTAGTGTGCAGTCTTTTTCTATATAAATTACTTGCCCTGCTGTGGACGTAATGCAAGGTCTCTCTCCTAAAAAAAAAGTTTTACGCCCAAGCCTCCTGGGATCATCCTTTAGGTCAATCTAAAGAAATAATGTACAATGGTAGTATGTAAAGTATACAACGCAATATTTTGTAAATTTAAATTGTTTAGACATAAAATTACAAATATTACTTTAGAACATCATTTCCCAACGTTTTTTAATTTGCATACCACTTGGTTGTGCATCTGACACAGTTGTACCACTTTGGGAAAATTATTGTACTTCGTGATTTTTAAAAATTTTTTGTTGCAAATCTGTTTATTTGTTTGCATTAATTATTTTATGCTTGAGCATGCTTGCGCATCACATAATGAGTGAAATTCCATTGAAACATGCCTAAACGTCACCACATATTTAAAGTAATTGAAGTAATAAACTCATAGTAACATATATGTATATATACCTACATATGTTTGTTAAAAGTTTTATATTTATCTACTACTTTGTAATATTTTTTACTAATAAATGATTTAATAAAAACATAAAATTACTTTCAAAAAAAGAAATAAATTTATTCTCCTACAATAATGAGTTGCCCTATACATACTCTCTAATTCAATGCAGAGTTCTGTCATTATTTCGATTGGTTATTGCTACTAACGCCACGAGGATCAATTTGGTCATCCAAAAATTTGCTAGACAGATTTTCATCTACTGATACATTTACAAATTTATCACAAATTCTAAAATGCAGATTATACAAGCCTTTACAGTAAAATTTCACAATGCAGTTTCCACAGTGAAAAAAATACTGCTTCTTGTGAAACTTTTTCAAGTGCCAGTAATAAGTCCTAAAAATAAATGTTTGAAATTTTAAACGCATCACATTTACGAATCTTATTGACATTTTTGCTCACCTCTGAATCTTCACAAAAAGGAAGTTCATCCTTAGCAGAAAAGCTTGTGCTTGCGCTGGTGTTCATATCTGTTTGCGGCAGCTAAAGGTACAGCAGTGCTTGCAGCAGCTAAAGGTACAGCAGTGCTTGCAGCAGCTGAAGTTACAGCAGTGTTTGCAGCAGCTTGAAATCTGAAGATAATTCTTTTAGTTAGCGTTGTAAAACTTCGCAGAGGAATTTAGAAGTAATTATTTATTTTAAATATTAACTCTAAAATTATTTTAAGAAGCTGTGATACATTTTGTATTTGACTTTCAATTCTTATAAAATATTAACGTTGTGTTTACACATCTATTTTAAAACTAAAAATTTGAAAGTGAAAATATATAAGTATTAAAAGCTGCAAAAAATAACTTTTTTAGAGAATATATTTTGGTGTAGTCCGTAAGTGAATCGGTCATTTGGAAAAGGGGTATAACTCCAAAATGAGTTATCATAGGAGTTGACCCCTTCTCAAAATAACCGATTGAAATCTAGTCATCCTTTGAGGGGGAGTTTATGACAAGGCCAAGGAAAGGTGTAGCAACAAGTGTGATATCCGCACATTTAGCTGGAAAAAAATATGATAAAATGATTTGTAAAGTGTAACATGGAACGGAGAGGGAAGAGGGTGAAGAGAATTAATTAAATTAGTTTAGCCGCATACACCAAAATTAAATAATTTTAGAGTCTTTTCTCAAATCAAGAATTTCCATGTATTTAGTTTTGAATAAGAAACAGAAAGGAAAATGATACATGTATGTACACATTCAAGGTTGATTGTACTTTTAGTTTTTTGGTGGATTGGTAATACTTCACACATTTAGAATTGACACATTGAGCAACAAAAAATTTGGGGGGGGGAGGGCAAAAGGATAAAATAATTTAAGTTTACTGGTGCATAATTTTAATTTATTTTTTACAGAAAAAAGTTTTGAACCATGTTTTTAAAAAAGAAACACACACACTAAGCCTATTCGAAAGAAATCACTTTAAATTGCCATGTGAATAACATTGCAGTTGGCGGTCAGTGTAAACCAATCGAGAAAAGTCACGGTTTTCGCCTTTAATGGTAATATATCATAACTTGTTCATTAATTCTTCTTTTAATACAAAAAAGTTATTTTCCTGTTTTAATAACCTCTTGTTTTAAACATTGTGAAAATGTTTCCAAAGAATAACGTGCATTATAATACAATTTAGATGAAATCATGTATGGTTTAGTAGTTAAATGGCTTAAAATGTTAAAAAAGATATCCTCCAATCCCCCCCCCCCCCCCAACCTCCATTCCTGGTAAATTATTATGTAACATTTCTTAACTTAAAGTAGGTTATTCGGCTAGAGGGCTCTTTAAAACATTTTAAAGTAGCCTATAGCAAGAAGGTTTTTTTTGGGGGGGGGGGTGGGACATTTTACTTTTCTGGGCCCCGTCCAAAAATTTTCTCAACATTCACCCCTGCACTCTCAATTCCTTTAACTTGCATACTGATTGAAAGAAAAAAACATATTAAGGATTCCTGGGCGCTGGGAAGGTTTACAAGAGGGGTGCACTACACCCCTTGGCTTTTAAAAATAAAATATTTTTTTAAAAAATCAATCAATATTAGTTTGTAGTAGTTTTTTAATTAAAAAAAACTAATATTTTTAAACAAAAGGCAAGCTACAAAATACTTAAACTCTACAACGTTTTTATTCCCCTCGCTTTTCAAAATAAATTTTATGAATTAAAAAAGGACAAATTACAACACACATCACACTAATCACAAAAAATATTTTTTTTGTTTTTTTTTTGCGCATGAGCTCCAGTATCTGGGGTTCATTTTAACCAACTGGATTTAAAAATTAAATAAAGCTAATTCAATTAGTAAACTATTTGAAAAAATGCAAAATATACAATATGAAAAATATTAATCTGATATTAACATAATGCTGGCAAGCAGTGCACTTTTACCATCTATCCCGCTTTTTAAAAATAAAATAAAAGACTATAAATTAAACCAAACCAATGAATTCAAAAAAACAAAAACAAGGGAAATCGTATTAGCATCTAGTTTAAACAAATAAAAGAATAAAACAGAAATAATAAAAATAAAGACATTTCGGCTCTCCTCTGATATGCCCCCCTCTTGGCGAGATTTTAATTTTTCGCTCGATACGAAAATCGCCAATAAGGCGATAACTTGGCAACCCTGGTTTTGCAACTTGAACGCTGGAAAGTAGTTTCTCGAAGTCTGTCTTTTTGCACGTGTCTGTGTGGTAGGAGGTAGGTGCTCATATGTTCCGCTTTTAGAGTATTCTTTTTCTTGTTGTTTTTTAATGTTAATTTAGTTGAATTTTCTATTTTAATTATGAGTTCGGTTTGTGATGTTGTCCAAAAGTATCAATTGAAATTTTTGAATGAATCTTCTTTTTCTTTTTCGTCAGGTCGTCCAACGTTTGGACGTACCGGAGTCCTAAATAGATTTTTTATATTTAAACTAATTGAAAATAAAGAGGTTTTTTTAGAATTTTTAAGGGAAATTGGTTTATTTAAGAATGAAATGTTATGTTCTAGATGTAATTCTGTTATGAAAATTCAAAAAACTAAAAAATGTTCAGATGGGTTAATTTTTTTTTTGTAGAAAGGTTATTGGGGGTGTTGTTTGTGGAAAAGAAGCAACGATCAGGAGTGGGTCATGGTTTAGTTCTAGCAAGTTGAAAATAGAGGAGATTTTTTTGATAACATATGAGATTTTAATTGGGACCAAAACTGCTGATATTGAAAGTCAATATTTTTTTTGCATCACAAACTTTAGCCGATTGGCGAAATTATATTAATGAAGAAATATTAAATTATATTGAATTAAAATCCGAACAAATAGGGGGGGGGGGGTTGGGAAAGTTATTGAAGTTGATGAATCTAAATTTGGGAAAAGAAAATATAATCGGGGACATGCAGTTGAGGGACAATGGGTTTTTGGGGGGGTTGAACGGGGTTCGGGGAAAACTTTTTTGGTTGCTGTTGGGGATAGGGGTAGGGAAACTCTATTTTTGGCAATTAAGCAGTGGATACTACCAGGCACGACGGTGCACTCCGATTGTTGGAGGGCATATGATACATTGGGGGAGGAGGGGTATGAGCATTTAACAGTCAACCATAAACTTAATTTTGTAGATCCAGAAACTAAATGTCACACTAACACAATTGAATCCACATGGAGACACGTTAAAAGTACTCTACCAACATATAATAGATTAGGGGATTTTAAATTTTATTTAGCTTATTATTTATACAAAAAAAATTGTGAATACAAAAATGAGGATATGTTTGTAAAGTTTTTCTAAATAATTCGCGAAATTAATTGGGTGGAGTACAAAATACAAGTAAAATAAGGTTGTTTTTTTTTTGGAATTTTTTTTGTCAAAACAAACATAATTTAAATATTTTTGCAAAGTAATGATAATAAAAAATGGGATAATTTCCCTAAGAGCGGAACATATGTGCACTGCCTCACGCGAGGAAGTAAAAGAAAAGTAAAAAAGGTAAGTGAACATATTTTGAATTATTGTGTTTCTGGTAGTTTGTATTTTGGTCTGGTTGGCATTTTTGTAGCACAAAAATGGTGTTAATTTCACATAAAATCTGTGACTTTATTGTATACTGAACGGAGGAGATCTGTGACTTATATCCGACTGTGATGTATATTAAAAGTCGGAGGGATAACGGACCGAGCGGCAGCGAGGTCCTGGCGAGCCCGAGGTCTCATAGTACTTTCGTAATGAGACCGAGGCAGGGCCGGCGAGCCGAGGTCTCATTACGAAAGTACTATGAGACCGAGGGCTCGTATCCCGGAGAAACAACGGAAAAAAATTAATGCATTAATTTTATTAAATAATTAATGACATAATTTGAATTTTTCCTGTTGGCGCTAAAAAAGCATCGCTAAGAACGATGTATGACATATGACGTCATACATAGTTTTCTTGGCGACGCTTTTTTGGCGCCAACAGGAAAAAGTCGCCAAGAGGGGGGTATATCAGATTTGTTCCGACATTTCAAATGAATTTAAAAACTAGCAAAAAAGTTCATGGCCGTGAGACCCCCTGCTGCGTATGAGTTTGTCGGTAAAAGACCTATATGGATGCAATTAAAAAAAAATAATAATCCCGCAATCATTTGCCTGAAATGTAAAATTATTGCATTTCATTCCACAAAATATAAGATTATTCGTATCCTTTGTCTCACTAGCTTCAATTTTATAGTTTGCTAATAAGATAGTATATGTATTAAAAAAAGTACAAAACAAAACATTTTTACTTACTTGTTTCCTTGAACGCAGTAAGAAGCTTCTTTGCCTTAATAAGTGATCTCCACTCCAATTTCTTTAAATACGGTAACAACTTTCAGTGCAGCAGATCTAAATCAACGGTTGTGCAAATAAAATTTAATAGTTTGTTGAAAAATTCACTTCCATCCATTTTGGCGCTCAACAAAAAAACTTAGCCAGCACGAACAACATGGCGGACAAACAAACCAAAACGAAAATAAACTTAGCAGCGGAAGTAAGTGGAAGTGACGGAATTACACCACTTTTGCGCATGCGTGTTTCCAGCCGTAACACTGATAACTTCAGTCTGGCAATTATGGAGGCATAGAAACGCGATATAGTTCATTCGTGCCTCTTAAGAGAGTGTAAAAATCGTTTGTTACCGTAGACGTTTCAAGTGCCTGATAGTTTAACGGGCAAAACAGCTGTGTACCTTTTAAACAAAGGAACTGAAAGGTAGAATACGCTTGTGCCTTTCTTTTCACGGGCATTGTTTTTATAGTGTAATTATATACGACCTCTTAATTTTTAATAACCTTTTGAAGTCGGGGCTTCCTACAAACTACTACCTAACGTAACTGACAACCCATCGAATCCTGAATTAAACACAAATTTAACTAAACGCGAAATTAATCTTTAAAAGTAAACCTACTCAGTTGCGTTAGGTGGTAGTTTATAGGAGGCTCCGACTTCAATAGGATTTTGAAAATTAAGAGATGGTATATAATGAGTTAGGTATTTAAAATAATTCACGGTATAGTAATTAAAATCAATGTTAATTTTATAATAGAGAGTTAACCGATTTTTGTACTGGAATTGTAAAATAAATTTCATTTCTAGGTTTGGGTAAGAAATAGTATGTAAGTGTAATTAGTTATTTTTTGCTTTTTAGTTCGTAGGTGTTTTTTGAAGGCGGTTATTTTTTAATCTAAAAGAAATTTATTTTTTGCTTTTTAGTGGTGTAAGTGTAAGTATAAATTAAGTACGTAGGATAGAGCATGTGGTACATGACGTTGAAGCCTTTCTTAAGTGCATCTAGAGTAAGAAGGCGTCGAATACATGAGTCTGAAAACAGCTCAGATGAGCACGATAGAAAAAGAAATAATCCGCAGCGGAAACTTCCGGCGCCTGTGAAGAAAGGCTTTTTCAAATGCGCAACTATGTACGAATAAAATTGTCTTCATCATTAGTTCAACTTTATCAAAGTTTGCTTTCCGAAAACAAATGCACAAGTCACTAAAAAAACCAACAGAAATCGCTTAAAGTTTAAAATTGTAAGTTGTAAATTTTAAAATTTCAACCTTTTAAATTGAAATTTATATTTCGTAACAATACGCATCACACAAACCTCGATAGTCGATAGAGCTGTAGGAAAAGAGAACTTTGCGAAAGGACGAGTGTACGTAGCTCTCAGCAGAGTCAAGACTTGAAGGAATAGCTCTATCTAATTTAGAACCCTCTCAACTTTTAACTAAACCTTACGATGAACGAGCATTAGCAGAAAAGCAGCAATTGACGCATCTCATTTCTGTTGAAAAGTAGACTGGATTCAGTATTTAGTTAGAATCATTGAAATATTTAATGTTTTCCAAACTACAAATAAACTGTAAATTGCAAGTCTCGAAATTGTAAATTATAAATTGTAACATTGTAAATTGCAAGTTGTAAAATTGTAAATTGTAACAGTGTAAATTGTAATTTTGTCAATTGTAATTTATGTTTTACAATTGTGTGTCATACGTGTCATGTATCTCGTGATAAAATTTGCATGTTTCTTCACATGACCCCATTATAGAAAAAGATAAAAAAATAATTCTACTAGAATGAATTTTATGTGTTTGCTTCAGAGAACCCTTGATTCAAAATTTTCATTATGATTACTCTTAGTAATAATGTTCTTTAGTACTTTTCTTTAAATACGGGTTAAGAAAGTACATACCTTTGTTTCATGGCATTTTTTTTTAACAATTTGTTTTCTATTTAATTGTTTGTGAGGGAATTTACAGTAGAACAAAATAATAGACGAACAAAAATACAATTGCATGGTGTTTGATAACTGAATTAGTTCCTATTTTTCACTTAAAATAAATCAGGTGAACTATATTTTTGTGTATTATTTCATCCCCCTTTCCAAATATACTCAAAAATTTTTAAAAAACTAGTATGTCGTGGCCATCACGAAACTGTTTTCTATATTTTTCTTTATGAGAGCTTGACGATGAAGCATTGAATCAGCACGTGGACTAAATTTTGTTTGACTTCTTGGGGAGTGCTCCAAAAATTAATGGGTACAAGTTCAACCGCTCCATTTCATGTGTGTTCCTTTTACAAGAGTTTTTTTTTTTTTTTTTTTGCTGTAAACGTAAGTTCCTATGTAGGCTCGTTATAAAGAAATTTTATGATTTACTGAATTGAAGGGAAAAAAATGCTGTTAAGAGATGATTATTGAGAATTTCATGAACTGATTTTAATAGAATTAGAATTATTGTGTCTATACACTGTACTCAATATTTCAAAAGATTTGGTTTATTGGCGGAACCTTGGGTTTTTATACTGCACTATGTAACGATTAATATGAGAATTTTTATTTGAAAATGAGAATAAAATTAGTTTGGACCATAGTCATCTTTATATAAATAATAGCCGATGATCGAGTAACCCGCGTGTTTCAACAATGAAACTGACATGGTAATGTTTTTTTTTTTTTTTTTTTGGTGATGTTTAACATGCAGAGAAAGGCTTTATCGTGACAAGGCTAAACTGGATCCGGTAACTTGAAAACTGTTTTACGATCGTTATTGCCGAATATTACGGCCGATATCTTGGCTAAAAAATGGACTGGTGACCCATTATATACACCTGATCTTTGACTTACCTGGAGCTATTTTCTAAGGCTAAAAGAGATGCAAAGGCCTCCTGGACTGTCCCTCCTTCCCATAATTGGTACCAGGCGAAGTGCCCGGGAGGTGCATTATCTCTCAAGTGTGGTAGGCGAGATCAGAAGACCATCACTAGGCTCATTAGTGGACACCTAAAATCACTGAATTATTGCAGTGGAAAAAAGACTTTTCCAACCTGTGTGAAATGCGCCGACCATCAGGCCACCCCCGAACAAATACTGAATTGTCTGGGACTTTCAAGATTGGATCTTTTGGCGGATCCAATGTTGATGTTGGATTTTCTATGAGTGACGAATTTCATAGACCTGGTTTAGCGCTGCTAAACACCGGAGATTTGCAACAACAACAACAATATTGCCTAGAGTGCCTTGAATGATCAGAGTGACGACAAGCACATCCCCCCTGAGAAGCAGGGAAGCGCTGCTGTCTGCCGGAGGGCATCTTGACGAAAGTCTCGTAGACTTATTAACATAGGAAGATTGGATGGGTCTCAGAAAAACGCTTTTTTTTTGTGAATAATCAGTTTTGTACTGACATTTCACCTTATGTCTCAAGTGCATAAATGTATAGGCTATCACCTTTTATCATTTTTGGAACTCTAAGCGAGATATTGATTTAATTATAGAGCATTGATCTTGGGATTTTGGATTCGGATAGTGTTGGCGGGCTTTTTGGCTTCCTAGCGTTGCGGCAACCATTCTCCGCTTCAGAGGAGCGTTTGATTTTCTGGTTTTAGAAGTTAGTTTTGCTTGTAAATGGGTTTCATCCCGTAATATTTTTGCTTAAATAAAATAATTATGTGAGAATAAAATGTATCTTGATTGTAAGAAAAAGAAATATATATTAGTTATTATATGGAAATTATTTAAAGTTTATTCTATGAAGCTGCTTATTATTTATGCTTCATTATAGAGAAAATTGAAACTGGTGCACATTTTTATTATTTACACACAGAAACCATAAAGGGGGGGGGGGGGGGGTATGTGAAAATCAATTCCAAAACCTCACAGTTTGAATGTTCAAAATTAAATAAGTTTAAAATTAACTAAAATCATTCATATTCATAGTGTGCGGCATATCCTAATAAAGTACGCAAATTCAATTCAGTATTTTTCATACTGTTTCGAAAAAAACTCAAGGAATTAGTATCTTTTCACGAAATTAATATATCATTAAACCACCATTTCGTAAAAACATTCATCTTTACGCAAATTTAAAATTACCTAGTTGTAGCAATCAGCTGACGATATACTTTTTATTTTTTCTAATTTCTTCGAAGATAAAAGTTTTTTTTTTTTTTTAATATACGTTGCGATAACCATTCGAAGTGAATTGTTTATTTTGTTTAGAATTTGTCTGCATTTATAGAGTGAGAAACTATAATTGAATTGTTTTATCAACAATTCTCAATTCAACATTTTTAAAACAGTACATTTCAGTTATCTATAGCTAATAGTTCGTTTTGATCTTTTCAATTCTTATTTTCGTAAAAATTGGATATAGCAGAAATTAATTAAACTTATTCGTATGCATGTATCTGTACCTGGGAGGGAAAGGGAATTTAGTCACAAAAACAAAGCCCAGAGACGAGTTAGAAATTTTTCTTTTCTGATAATTTTTATTACTCGATTGGATTGCCATTTATGAGCTTATAGATGAAAATTAGTTCATTGAAATCTTCGCATATAATTTTTCTTGTACTTCTTAATAAAGTTTAAGATGTTGAGTAAAAGATAGGGCAAAAGTCTCGATCTTAAATTGAATGATTTGAACCGACCAGCTACAGATATATTATGTTTCCTAATTTGCTTCGAGAGAAACTTTTTTTTATTGCACGTTTCAATGAGCAATGGAAATTCATTATTTATTTTTCGAATTTCTTCTCGTTGAAAAACAAAGCTTTTTTTTTTTTCAAGAAGACTCATTTTTAACCCCTGACAAACAATGGAAGGGGGTTATAAGTTTGAAGTGCCTGTGTATTTGTGTATCTGTCTGTGGCACTCTAGTGCCTAAACGAATGGACCGATTTTGAAAAAAAAATAAAAATGTTCGAAAGGAGAGCTGATCGAGAGTGTTCTTAGCTAGGTTGCATCTTTGGATGACATTCATTAACGAAGATATTAATTAAACCCGTCTGAAAGGTTTTTCGCAATTTTTGCAGTGAAAACATAGTTTTTTTCTCTTAATTTAACACCGAAATAAAGAGAATTTTTTGCCGCGTCTGATAGAATGTGTTTCGAACTTCCTTATTTCATAGAATACGAATTATAACGTTTTTTAAAAACAGATTTTAATAACGACTAAGCCTTTATTCATGCGATTGATGAACGAATTCATTGTTGGCCGACAGGGAAATTAAAAGCAAAGATTTAAAATGATAGTTTAATATGTTGCCAGTTTCTGTTCATAGCAAATAAAATACTTGACATTGATTTTGAATAATATAAGGCTTTTAAAAGGATTTTCAATTTTTCCTCTTGATTCTACAGTTGCGACTCAGTCGGGTTTTTTTTTTCATTTTTAATTTTTAAAGTAATGGTCTTCTTCTCTGATTCGTTTCTCTTGTGAAAGTTAAAATTAGTCATTTACTTTGTTTTCATTTACGCACACATAACACATAATATGTAAAGAAAATGGTGATGTCGCTCATCATTTTCAAATTCGTTTTTCTTAGAAATCTTATGTATGTATTTGTTTTTGGCGGATAAGTGAAAAGAAAGAATGGAGAGAAACTCAGTAGCCTCTGCGAAATACTTCAGAAACTGAAGTCACGTCTGCTGCCAAAACCGCGATAACGATTCACACTTGGCGGCAAATCGCCAAACGGTCGCCCCCCTGTGCTCGGCTAGTGGAGTAGAGAAACGATTATTCCCCATTTTCTAACAACCAGTTTTGAAGGAGTGGTTTACTTTTCCACCTGAGGTGTGCCCGGCTGGCAGTGGAGTGGAGATCTAGGAAGTTGGACCTAGCCCATATTTTTCTTTAGGAGGGGAAGGGTGTTGACCAATCGTGGTCGCTGAAAGTGATGTCATTCTTTTTGGAGCGCGAAAATATCCGAATCCTTTAGCGTCGCATTTTTCATTGCATTGGAATTGGAAGTTGCAACTGTTTTTTGTGAAGGGGAAATGGCAGAAACGAAGCGCGTTTCAAAAGAGCAACTCTGCATAATGCTGGATTGGATGGAAGACAATAATAAGTTATTTACTAACCAATTAACAAATGACTTCACCAATCAGGACAAAAAAAAGATGTGGACTGCATTAACCGCCACTTTGAATGCACAAGGAGGGTGCAAAAAGAGCACAGACAAGTGGATGAGGGTAAGTACCTTAATTGTTTTTTTTTCGTTAAATTAATTGAAAATATATGTAATAGAGATTCACTGAATATTCGGCAGACAAGGCCGAATGAAAATTACAATACAGTACCACAGTAAAAAATTAATTTAAACAGTTGCTTATTAATTTTATCACATTAAAAGTAATTCTCATGTAAAAAAAAAAAACTCCAAAAGTTTAAAACTTGTTAAGAAACAACCTAATTTAAATTCACCATTGACTTCAAAGTTTAATAATCCTTGAATTTCATTTTTCAAAATGATGATACACATATTTATCAGTTACCAAAGAGATTAACACAGCAGAAAACCTATTGAATAATTTGCATTTTGCAAGGTCCTTCATCTATGATATAGCATGTTTTGACCATGATTATAAGATATCAAATCATCTCTCCCGAAAGAAATTATTGTTCTACTTATGCAGCCATATTCCAAACTTAGGACAAACGTAAACTGAATTATATTTACTATGTGCATTTACTTTTTATTTTGGATGAATTTGGTTTGTGTATAACAACTACAGCAAAATTCCTCTAATGCGGACACTAACGGGACAATATTTTTTGTCCGCAATAGAGAGGTGTCCGCAGGACAGGGGCTTAATAATGTTATTTGCATTAGAATTAAAAATTGTCTGCATAAGAGAAGTTTCACTGTATATGTAATCTACTTGAAATACACCGCTAAAATTATGAAGTTTAATAAAAAAATGTATGTATTTTTTTTTTAAAGTAGCCAAATAATTTATGTTTTAAATTTGGAGAAAATTCAAATATTAGTTTGAAAAAAAATTAAACAAGTATTTGGCCAAATATTCAGTTTGAATTTTACTGGAATATTCGATGTTCACTGAATCTCTACTCTGTAATAGAAATTAATCACATTATTTTTAATCACATAATAAGCTTCTATTGTTCTACATAGTCAATCATTATGTTAAAAGCTTAATAATCCTTAAATTTTATTCTTAGATTTTTAAAATGATGATACACGTACAGTGAAACCTGTGAAAAACGATAATATCTAACAAAAATCTGTCTATAACAATATTTTTTTTTGGCCCAAGCAAAATGTCAGCATGAATAATCTAACTGTCTATAACGATAACCTGTCGATTGATAACCTGTCTATTACGATATTTTATTTAGGTCCCAACAGTATCATTGTAGACATTTTACTGTATTTATCAGTTTCCAAAGAGATTAACATAGCAGAGAACCACTTGAATAATTTGCATTCTGCAAGGTTCTTGATCTATGATATAGCATGTTTTGACCATGATTATCAGTTATCAAATCATCTATCAGGAAAGAAATTATTGTTCTGTTTATGCAACCATATTCCAAACTTACAACAAACATAAACCAAATTCTTATACAGTAGAACCTCGATTAACCGAGGTTTTTATACCAAGTTTCTATTAACCGAGATTTCCAACATCCAAGGCAGTAGTGTAGCTTGGATAATCGAGGTTCTACTGTATTTACTATGTGAATTTACTTTTGATTTCGGATGAATTTGGTTTTAATATTGTAACTATACACAATCTAGATAACATTTAATAAAAAATATATTCTTTTTTCTTAAAATAGATAAATATTTTCTATTTTAAATTTGGAAAAAATTTAAACATTAGTTTCGAAAACATTCAAACAAGTAAAGTAAGCATAAACAGTGTTGATATTGTTGACGTTGTTTATACTTTCTTTACTATTCTGCGCAAAGGTATTTATCTTATTTAAACAAGTATTAGGCCAAATATTCAGTTTGAATTTTACCTGAATATTTGGTATTTAGTGAACCTCTAATCTGTAAAAAAAAATTATTTTCACATTTATTTAAATTTATTTCACATAAATAGCTTCTATTGTTCTAAGTAGCTATTGAAAGTTGATCAGACTTAACTTCTGCTGTGCAAATGTCGACCAACAAATTTTTCAAGGCGACTTTTTTGAAACAGCTTTTACCAGCCCCCATCATATCATCAGCAACCTTTTTTTTTTTTTTTTTTCAATTTCACTTGTGATAAAAAAAAAAATTGTATGAAGTATGAAGTACTAAAGGAACTGAGATTGCAGAAAATCACTTGAATTAAAAGTTTATGACGATATCTTCTGCAACTCTGATTTGTATTTTGTATGCGAAATCAATTCAAGATTCTTTATATCATGTAGAGACGTACCGAATAGCATTTCGGCCAAGTACCAATCATGTTTTAAGAACCAACGACACACACATGATGAATTTTAAACTTATTGGAGTACTAGTATAGACCTCCATTACCATATAATAGATTTTAAAACAAAATTCCAGATGAAATTTAACTACACTATTTAAAAAATTTAGTTTGTCAAAAACAAAGCAAAAGTTATTTTAAACATTAACAATAAACAATGAAATAAAAGATATGATTTATCAAGTTGTAATTAAAACAAATTGTATCAATCTAATACAGTTCTAGTCAAATTTTGTGCAATAATTTCTATTATTAAAATATTTTTATAGCATTCCCCCCCCCCCCCCCAAGTATTTTTTTACCCAAAGTCACAATCTTTTTCTTACTCCTAAAAAATGATTCAATTTTATTTCTTTTCATTGTTATAATTATGGTAAAATTTGAATCTGCAAAAACTAAGGTTTTAAAAATTTGCAATCAAGTTTTCAAGTGATTAGGTTACGATATGTATGTATATTCTTTCACCTGCAAGCGCTTGCCGTTGATAGTAATGCATTAGCACTTGCACAGGAACGGAAAAAGCCATTTCTCTACTGCTCCGAGGCAGTCGGCAAGTGTAGCGACTAAAAGCAGTTCGGCCGCAAGCGCGAAACAACCAATGGAAGAGGAGCACACCCCAAGTCGAGAGAGAACTGGTTAGCAGGGAAAAATAGGGAAACTTTCTCCCTTTCGGCCGATTTCTCCACTGGCCGTCCCGACTCCACTAGCCGAGCACAGGGGGGCAAAACACCGCTGTTGTCGCCACTCTGTTCTCAAGGCACTCTAATATTGCCGAATATTGACCAAACTAATAACACAAATATAATTGCATTTTTTTCTCCATTATCACAACATTAAAAAATTGCTATTTTTATGTCCACAATTTCAAAAGTATATTAACCATGAAATATAATATGTAAATTTTTTTTATACATATATATATACAAAATATTAATGCCCCCCAATTCTTTTCTGCACCAAACTTACTTTCTGCAACAGACATGAGGGTTCTGTTTATTCATAATGCATTACAAAAACTCAATAATATTATAAGGAAAAGTGGCTAATGCGATTGAACCGGTTGAAAAAAAAAATGCTGTCAAGAGATGATGATTATTGAGAATGTCATGAACTGATTTTAATAGAATTGGAATTATTGGGTCTAAGATTTGGTACATTTGCGGAAACTTGGGTTTCTATACTGCACAACGTAATGATTTATATGAAAATTTTTATTTGAAAATGAGGATAAAAATAGTTTGGACCATAGTCAGCCTTATATAAATAATAGTCGATGATCGAGTAACCCGCGTATTTCAACAATGAAAATGAAATGCTAATGTGTGTGTGTGTGTGTGTGTGTGTGTGTGTGTTTTTCTTTTTTTTTTTTTTTTTTTTTTGTTAAGGTTTAACATGCTGGGAAAGGCTTTATCGTGACAAGGCTAAACTGGATCCGGTAACTTAATAAATGTTTTACGATCATTATTGCCGAATATTGACCAAACTAATCACACAAATGTACAGTAAAACCTGTAAAGTTGACCACCTTTGTAAGTTGACCGTTTTTGTCAGGAACGGAATTAGTCCTCTCTCATAAAAAGAAGAAAAACCTCTCTATCTTGACCACTCTCTATCTTGACAACTATCATATACCCGCTTTGGTTTGGCGTATTTTAAAAAACCCTTTGTAAGTTGACCACTATGCAAAAGCATTAGATTGTACTAAAAGTTTCATCAGTTACGCCTCAAATAAGTAACCAGACATTTTAGAAAAATCTATGAATGTTATGTTTCCATCGAAATACATTGGGCTAATGTTAAGTCCCAGAAAAAGCGCCAAACTTCAATAAGGAGTTATTTTGTGGAAAAGTAGATTACCATGGTTACAAATGTACAAGAAAGAATCAAATGAAGAATTTGAGTCACTTTGGACTTGTTATGATTTTTTAGAGATTGTTAATATCAATTAGTTTTTCATAAGCAAAAAGGCAGTTTTTTATTATTTAATTTTTAATTTTTATTTATTTATTTATTTATTTATTTTGATTGATTAACAGAAATTTTAAATTTGTATGATACTTTACGCTTCATTGTGGCAAATAATCTCTAAAAAATATTTAAGCAACATTTTTTTCTTATTGTTTTACAACAATGTTAAACAATGAAAGTGAGTTTAAAGTATTCCAATTAGTTAAAAAATTAATGCATCTGACAAGAAATGACAAAAAAAATCTACCCTCTATTTTATTATTACCCTCTATAAGTTGATCACCTGTCCAAGTTCACCACCAAAATACTGCACCGCAAGTAATCAACTTACACAGGTTTCACTTTAATTGTTTTTTTTTCACTCACAGAACATTGTAAAATAGCTCTATTTATGTACACAGTTTCAAAAGTACATTAACCATGAAATATCATTTGTCATTTTTTTTTTTTTACATATACAAGATATTAATTACCCCCAATTCTTTTCTGCACCAAAATTACTTCTCTGCAACAGACATATTGAGCGTTCTGTTTATTCATAATCCATTACAAAAACTCAATAATATTGTAATTAAAAGTGGGTAATGCTATTGAACCGGCTGAAAAAAAAAAAAATGCTGTCAAGAGATGACGATTATTGAGAATGTCATGTACTGAATTTAATAGAATTGGAATTATTGTGTCTAAGATTTGGTATATTTGCGGAAACTTGGATTTCTATACTGCACTATGTAATGATTTGTATGAGAATTTTTATTTGAAAATGCTTATAAAAATAGTTTGGACCATAGTCAGCCTTATATAAATAATAGCCGATGATCGAGTAACCCGCGTGTTTCAACAATGAAACTGACATGATAAAGTGTGTTTTTTTTTTTTTTTTTTGGTAATGTTTAACATGCTGGGAAAGGCTTTATCGTGACTAGGCTAAACTGGATACGGTAACTTAATAACTGTTTTACGATCATTATTGCCGAACATTGACCAAACTAATCACACAAATATACAGTAAAACTTATAAAGTTGAACACCTTTGTAAGTTGACTGTTTTTCTCAGTCCTTTTTTCAATGAAATTAGGTAGGGTCAGGTGAGGTAGAATGGGTATAAAATCATCATTGGCTTTTATTTATATAAGGCTGCAAAAAAGAAAGCAATAGAATCATTTTAAATCTTTGAAAATTATACAACAATTGTATTCAAACTAAAAAGTCACCAGTAACGGGTGCTTCTAATATTTGAACTAAATCATTGCCTGTTTGGGTGATATTTTGATAGACCCTAAATTCCAGTAGATAGCGTTACATGTTCTTCATTCTCTTGAAATGATACTAACCGTGAAACAGTTTTTAAGTTACCGGATCCAGTTTATCCTAGTCACGATAAAGCCTTTCTCTGCATAATTAAACATTACCAAAAAAAAACACATTATCATGTCAGTTCCAATAATGAAACACGTGGGTTACTCGATCATCGGCTATTATTTATATAAAGACGACTGTGGTCCAAACTATTTTTATCCTCATTTTAAAAAAAAACGCATATAAATCATTACATAGTGCAGTATAGAAAACCAAGGTTCCGCCAATATACGATTAGATACAATAATTCCAATTCTATTAAAATAAGTTCATGACATTTTCAATAATCATCCACTAGTGACAGCATTTTTTTTCAACCGGTTCTATAACCATTAGCCACTTTTCCTTATAATATTATTGAGTTTTCGTAATGCATTACGAATAAACAGAACCCTCATCATGTCTGTTGCAGAGAAGTAATTTTGGTGCAGAAAAGAATTGGGGGTAATTAATATCTTGTATATAAAAAAAAACCATTTCACAGATGATATTTCATGGTTAATGTACTTTTGAAACTGTGTACATAAAAAGAGCAATTTTACAATGTTCTGTGAAAGGAAAAAAAAAAGCAATTACAGTGAAACTTGTGTAAGTTGACCACTTGCGGTGCAGTATTTTGGTGGTGAACTTGGACAGGTGGTCAACTTATAGAATGTAATAATAAAATAGAGGGTAGATTTTTTTTTTTTGTCATTTCTTGTCCCATGCATTAATTTTTTAACTAATTGGAATAATTTAAACTCACTTTCATTGTTTAACATTGCTGTAAAACAATAAGAAAAACTCTTGTTTAAATCTTTTTAGAGATTATTTACCAGAAGGACGCGTAAAGTATCATACAAATTTAAAATTTCTGTGAATCAATGAAAAAAAATTTTTTTTTAATAAAAATTTAAAAAATTTCCTTTTTCTTATGAAAAACTACTTACTTGATATTAACAATTCCTAAAAAATCATAACAAGTCCAAAGTGACTCAAATTCTTCATTTGATTTTTTCTTGTATACTTGTAACCATGGTAATCTACTTTTCCACAAAATAACTCCTTATTGAAGTTTGGCGAATTTTCTGGGACTTAACATTAGCCCAATGTATTTTGATGGAAACATAAACATTCATAGATTTTTCTAAAATTCTGGTTACTTATTTCAGTTGTAACTCATGAAACTTTTAAGTACAATCTAATGCTTTTGCCTAGTGGTCAACTTACAATGGGTTTTTTACAGTACTCCAAACCAAAGCGGGTATATATTAGTTGTCAAGATAGAGAGGTGGTCAAGATAGAGAGGTTTTTCTTCTTTTTATACGATAGGACTAATTCCGTTCCTGACAAAAAACGGTCAACTTACAAAGGCAGTCAACTTTACAGGTTTTACTGTACATTTGTGTGATTAGTTTGGTCAATATTCGGCAATAATGATCGTAAAACAGTTTTTAAATTCCCAGATCCAGTTTAGCCTTGTCACGATAAAGCTTTTCTCTGCATGTTAAACATTACCAAAAAAAAACAAAACACATTATCATATCAGTTTCATTGTTGAAACACGCGGGTTACTCGATCATCGGCTCTTATTTATATAAAGATGACTATAGTCCAAACTGTTTTTATTCTCATTTTCAAATAAAAATTCTCACATAAATCATTACATAGTGCAGTATAGAAACCCAAGGTTCCGCCAATATACCAAATCTTTTGAAATATTGAGTTCAGTGCATAGACACAATAATTGTAATTCTATTAAAATCAGTTCATGACATTCTCAATAATCATCTCTTAACAGCCTGTTTTCCTTCAATTCAGTAAGTTATAAAATTTCTTTATAACGAGCCTACATAGGAACTGAAGTTTACAGCAAAAAAAAAAAAAAAAACTCTTGTAAATGGAACACACATGAAATCGAGCGGTTGAACTTGCACCCATTAGTTTTTGGAGCACTCCCCAAGAAGTCAAACAAAATTTAATCCCGGTGCTGATTCAATGCTTCATCGTCAAGCATTCGTAAAGAAAAATATAGAAGACAGTTTCGTGATGGCCACGACATACTAGATTTTTTTTAAAAGTATATTTGGAAAAGTGGGGGGGGGGAATAATACCCAAAAATTTAGTTCACCTGATTTATTTTTATTGAAAAATATTAACTAATTCAGTTATTAAACACCATGCAATGGTATTTTTGTTCGGCTATTATTTTGAGTGACTGTACATGAAATTTATTGTTTTTTAAACCATAAGCTTTCTCTAAAGAACAAATAGGGTCAATCAAAGAATTGGGACCTAAGTTAGACCACCCCCTATCCATTAAACAAAAAAATCACAAAAACCGGTTCACTAAGTGAGACGATATACAAAGTTAACAAAGTACAAATCGCTTTATATGTGAGTATGATATTTGGAGAGTGCTCTCGATTTCATCAAATTCGGACTTGATTACCATACAGCGCCGGGGAAGTATACCGTTTCAAACAAAAAAAGAATTCAGAAATCGGTACAGGTGTCTTCGAGTATTCATGGAACATTGTACAAAGAAAAAAACAAATCCGACGAGTTCAAAACCTCCTCCTTTTTTTGAAGCCTGCTAATTAGTATAACCCTAATTTTAAATTAAACTGCGGCATCTTGAAATAGTAAATCTAGAATACTGGTTAAACCTCAGAAATCAGACATCAGTTACAATATATTATTAAAGAATGTAAATTAAATCATCATGGGAGGGGTGTTCTGTATTCAATCCCCTTTGAATTGAGCACTAAATATATTTAAAAACTGAAATATTTTCAAAAAATGTACACTTTAGTGAATAAATAAAGTTATTTATTAGTAAAAAAATATTAAGGTAATTGATTCAACTATTAAAGTAGCAAAATATATTTAATTTACTGCTTTGCTACATAGTAATAAATACATTAGTAACAACTATAATTAAAAATTAACAGGTGCGAAAATTAATCATCCGTATGCCGCGAGAATTAAATATCGTTCAAGACGAAGGCAAAATCTTAACTGTGAAAATACATCAGACACTTCAAAACCACGTAATTTGTAACGTATTCCGCCTGTGATGTAAGCTGGATTATCTAGCCACAATGTGTGAAAGTTAAAGTTTCTTGGATTTCTCCGGGACCCCTTTTCAGATCCTGACCAAATTACCATGCATAAAAAGCCGCAAGACGAAATCATAACTTCTTTTTTGGAAGTTTGTTAAAAAGAAAAAAAATAAACAAGTACTTACGCTCAGTTTCGCTTCCTTTCTTCAGATGTAAAATCTCATTCGTTGAGTTTACGAACTCCATTTCCATCTCCGTCGTTTTTATTTTGCGGGAAAACTTTTTCCGTTTCCGAAATTCGGACGGCCGGAGCAATCGATTGCTCTTGTTGTCCCACCTGTGGAACATGAAGATGTGTGTCTCACGGATCGTTCAATTAAACTTCGCTGTCGCTGTGGCGCTGTAATTCAATCGAATTTTTAATAAATTTTTAAATGTTTGTTTAGACTTAGAGGGTTACTGTTTAAAAGCAGTCGGCAGCTTAATATCATTCTGAAATTTTTTTGAAACGAAATATAAAGAAAAAACTGAAATCCCAAATGCTGTTTTTGGCTTTTTTTTAAAATTAATCACGGCAAAACATTTGTGTATCGTAGTCTCAAATGTAGCATTCCAGAATGATTTCTACGATTAAACAGGAATTTTATGCGCACATTTTCACTGAATTATTTCAGATTTTTTTTCTGTGCAATTTTTCTGCAGTCCTTATAATTCTGACGACGACTGTACATGAGGGTGCATCACGGGAAAACTTTTTTGGAAATTCAAACTTTCAAGTTAATAAAAAGTTGTCACTATGATCACATACTTTAAACAAAAAACATTTTCGAAATCGGAAAATATTTAGGTCTCCCGGAATGAACTTGACATTTCACGGTTTTAGTCAAAACTGTTAGATTTAAGACATTAAATCAATTTAAAACAATCAGCTTCATCTTTATATATTAAAAGGCAAGCCGTTTTCTTTCGGTGCCAATTTCTCCTATGTTTGTGAACCACTTTCCTTCATTCTTTTTTTGTTCGGTAGCTGTTGCCGAGTTTTAGTGTCATCAATACATTTTTTTGAAATCGAACTTTAATTAGCGGAGATATTAATTAAAAACGCATTTTCGTCCTAAATGGCTCTTTCTACACGAACGGATGGTCCAATATTTTCGAATTTGATGTGGTTGAAAGGGTTTTTAAAAAATTCTCCTAACGAAGAAATTGTCAGCGCGCCCAAAGTCCAATAACCTAAATCCACTTGAAAAAAAAAGTTATAGGTGTTTTTCAGTTAGCGAAACATAAAAGTCATAGTAGTCTTCTCTATATTTGTTGATGCGTGTGTGATGATTAATGAAATGTATGTTTTCATTTCCAATGAAAGTTCAAGAATTAATAAATGCATTCTTAAACGGCCAATGAAATCTAAACCATATGATTATCGGAGGTGCTGAAACAGTAGAGAGTAAAAAACTCAAGAAGGGTAAGAAAAGAAAGGGAAAATGTTTAGAATTTGTTATAAACACAAGTCAACAACCAATAAAGACCCTTGCTTTAAAAGAGGAATTCATTGTTAAAGACAGTGATTCCATGCTGTCGGATTCAATTGATAATAGTGTTTTAGCTATTAAAAGAGTTTCGCTAAAATATAAAAAAGAAAATTTCTAGCAGTTTAGCAAAACAATGACTTTTAATAATAATAAGTTGTAGAACCGGTAGTAATAACCAATAAATCCGTCATCCTTTTATAGAACATGTAATATAAGAGTCAATTCCAACAAACCTGCAATTCACTCAACCAGCAAGTTTTCTTTTGCAGGAATTAAATGATGTGTCTAGAGAAAATCCGGCATTGATAGTTAATAAATATAAGATTTTTGTTGAGAGGGTGAAGTACCATCAAAGAATCTATTCAACTCCTACTTCAGAAACAATTACTTTATATTTTGATAGTCCAAAAGTTGAAATTATCATCAATGAAAAAGTGCGTGGTGAATCTTCACAAAATCGTACAAGTTGAACATACCTTTGGTTGAAGAGCAAAGTTCAACACATTTTGGACATGTAACTCCAGGCAGTGGTTCTGAGAAAAACGTAGTGTGATTAATGCTAAAGCAATGAATACACTAGATGACCCGAGCGAAGCATTCGCGCTTGAAAGAAAAATTGAAAAATTCGATTTTTTACGGTAATTTTTCAAAAAACAAGCACGATGTGAATTTTTTTTTTCCGATTTGAAAAAAATAAAATGATGTCTTACTTGCGTAGTTTTACGAATTATTAAGGAAACAACAACAAAAAAAGCACCGTTAAGAAATATATTCCATGCTAAATTACCGTGCTGAAATTAACGTTTTCTTTTCTGGTTTTAATGTAACAGTACAACTGGAGTTTAAAATTCTACAATAGGTTTAGACTGTATTTTCCTGGGCATTTGGTCCAACATTTAACCGGTGGAAAAAAGATCAATCAAAACTGATAAAACTCAGAGCAGGATCGAACGAATGTTCTTTACGTTTCCAGTGCAACGCTCTATTCAATTCGCCACTGCATCTTAGCTTACGAATAAAAGAACAGAAAACACGATTTTTAGGCACAAAAAAAAAAAAACTTTTAGGTAGTGGATCTAGTTTTCGTCAATAGCCGACATGATAGGTAATACATAATGATACGTAAATAGTTGTAAAAATGATAAATGAAAAATTTCGAAATGCATGAATAAATCAAAGTTCGAAAAATATTTCAAGTTTAAATGTGTAAAAACAATTGAACTCCTAAATGAACGAATCGGTATCCTAAATGCATGAAAGTGAAAAAATATTTCTAGTCCAAAAATGTATGAATAAAATATAAGTTGGGGGAAAAAATGAGAAAGTTAAAAAAAAATTAAAAACGACAAAGTTTAATATGTTCGAAAATAATCAAAGTTTGAAAGACACGAAAATAGTCTATCTAAAAATTGAAAAAATAATCAAAGTGCATAATGACGGCAAAAAACGTTCAAGTACAAAATTTTTCAAAGAATGATGAAATTCGGAATAATTGAAAATAAACTAAGTAAGAAAAACTATGAAGTTCGAAAGGTGTGCAAACAATCTAAATTGTAAAAATGACAAAGTTCGAAATGCATGAATAAATCAAAGTTCAAAAATATTTCAAGTGTAAAATATGTATAAAAACAGTTGAACTCCTAAATGAATAATAATAGTTAGAGTTGGGAAAAAATAAGGAAGTCCTGTATGTTTGTAAATCTATCTTCTTCTTCTATCTTCTATCTATACATATAATAAAATAGGATGTTTGTGTGTGTGTGTGTGTTTGTGGCGCGCATCCCAGGAAAACGGTAAGGCCTAGAAAGATAAAATTTGGTATACAGGTGCAGTTTGTGCCGAAGATATGCATTTCGGGCTTCGATTTTTGATATTTTAATTAGAAAAAAAGTTATTTAATGTTTTATGTGATTTTTAGCGCGTTTTAGCACTTTTAACCTCACAGACCCCGAACCAATCATGCCAGACGAATATTTTTTGTACTATAGTGTAGGAAATTTAATTTTAAATATGATAAATGGAAAAATTTTGAAGTTAGAGCATTTTTTGTATTTTTTATAGATTTTTGAAAAACCTTTAATTTGCATTTTTTTCTGGGTTTAGTTTTTTTCGAAACCCATCCTGAGAAAAGTATTGAACCCTCAATTCTAAAATTTTAGTTAGTAATAGTAAAAACATTCTGCCTCCTTCAGAAGAAAAAAGCTTTTAAAAATACGCAATAGTTTTTTTTTACAATTTTTTTAATGCAGACCGCAACGCGAGCTGTTCGCTTGCCGGCTGAGTTCCGAACGTACCTCATCACGTGATCCAACTGAAATCGTTTGCCTTCTCTTCTCCTTTTTTTTTTTTTAGTTTTTTATTTTTTGCAAGCGGAATTTTTTTTGCGCACTACGGGGAACATGGCCTTTTTTTTTTTGCGAACTATTTTGATTAAATAAATAAAGCAAGCGATTTTTTGCATGATCTGTGTTTTTGTTACAAATTGGCGGTTAGGTGAGGTAGATACAGAGATCGAGATTGAGTGGACAAAAAATATTTTTTTTCGAATTAATACTTATATAAATAAAAAAGATTGTTAATTACTGTCAGAGGTGATATGATAGATAGACAGACAGATAGATAGACAAATATAGAGGTCGATATAGTAGATGGACAGCAAGAAAGAGACATGCCCGTCATTTAAAAAACTTCAACGGAGCGTCAACCCCCCCCCCCCCCCACACACACACATAATGACTTTGAAAAAGCAATGCTTTAACATAAAAGTAGGAGTGCTTTTTGTTATTTTTCGACAAAATTTGCATGAAAAGTACACCCTTTGTGTTTCCTCCCCTCCTTTAAAAGTATTCCAAACGACGGAACTGGAGATAGGTCTAGAAAGTATTTTATTCAATGATATAGACAGATATAGATTGATTGATACCGCTATGAAATTTATTTAAGCAGCCTTCTCTTCACTTTATTTTTCTTTTTTTATAGGGGAACATAGAGCTTTTTTTTTTTTTTTTTTTTTTTTTTTTGTGGGCTATTTTGATTAAATAAATAATTTTTTGCATGATCTTCGTTTCTGTTACGAATTGGTGGTTAGGTTAGGTAGATGCAGAGATAGATAGAGGTTGAGTGGACAAAAAATGTTTGTTTTCGAATTAATACTTATATATAAATAAAAAAAGATTATACTGTCAGGAGGTAGATATGCACAGATCGTATAGATTGATAGATAGACAAATATAGAGGTCGATGTAGTAGATGGACAGCAAGAAAGAGGCATGCCCGTCATTTAAGGAATTTCAACGGGGTGTCAGTGCCCCCCCCCCCCCCCCCCCAACACACACCATGACTTTGAAAAAACAATGCTTTCACATAAAAGTGGAAGTGCTTTTTGTCATTTTTCGACAAAATTTGCATGAAGAGTACGTCGTTTGTGTCTCCCCCCTCCTTTAAAAATATTCCAAACGACGGAACTGGAGATAGATCTAGAAAACATTTTATTCAAACTACTAATTATATAGATAGATATAGATTGATTGATACCGCCACGAAATTTGTTTAAACAGCCGCCGAAGGCGGCAACATCGGTGTTAAAAGGCGAATGTTAATATTGAGAAAAAAGAGATAAACAATGATTAATACTGTCCCTAAATTGTCTAAGCAGCCGCCGAAGGCGGCAACTCTGGCGCAAACAGTCGAATGGCGTAAAAAGGCGGACCAGCTGGTCGCCGCAGGCGGCTAGTAAATAAATAAAAAGATGTGAAAATAGTTAAAGATTCAGGGAAAAAAATCGAAGATTGAAAATATTTCAAGTTTAAATCTACATAAAAACAATCGAGCTCCTAAATGTATGAAAATATTCAAGGACGTGAAAACTGATTAAGTTCGAAATAATTGAAAATAAACTTAGTAAGAAAAACTATGAAGTTCGAAAGGCATGCAAATAATCTAAGTTGTAAAAAAAAATAGTTAAGAAAATTATTTCTTCGAAATTTTACAAGAATTGACAAAGAAAATAAATACAACTTAAGAAAATTATTTCTTCGAAATTTTTACAAGTTAGAAAAATTATTTTGTAAATTTGACAAAGAAAAAAAGTTAGTTAAGAAAATTATTTCTTCAAAAATTTAACAAGTTAGAAAAAATATTTTGTTGTATGAAAGTAAAAAAAAAAAAAAAATGATTTCATTTTTATTTGTAATAGGAAAAAAAATTACGAGAAAGAAAAAAATAGTTAAGAAAATTATTTCTTTGAAATTTACAAGTTAGAAAAAATATTTTGCTGTATGAAAGTAAAAAAAAAAATTTTGTTTTCATTTTTATTTGTGGTAGAAAAAAAAAATTACGAGTAAGAAAAAAATAGTTAAGAAAATTATTTCCTCGAAATTTTACAAGTTAGAAAAAATATTTTGCTGTATGAACGTAAAAAAAAAATAGTTAAGAAAATATTTTCTTCGAAATTTAACAAGTTAGAAAAAATATTTTGTTGTATGAAAGAAAAAAAAAACCGAGTAACTACAAAACGCGCTAAAATCTTCAAAACGCGTGAAAATATCCTCGTAAAAGATTATGAGAAAACGGCGACGAAGTCCGAAAACGCGGGGGGGGGGGGGAAACGCGAAAACATCCTCGTAAAAGATTATAAGAAAAAAATGACAAAGTCCGAAAACGCGCAAAAATATTCAAAAACGCGGGAAAAACCCTCGTAACCTTCTACGGTGCGCGGAGGTCACAGGCGGATCTGATTCGGCGATACGCCTGCTGCAGCGAAACTGTCCTATTTCCCCTACTCATGTGAACTAAACATACTACAAGGAATTTGATCAGCATCATCAAGAGCAATCAGTGATAATTTCGAAAATTCAAAATAATAACGGTGAAGTTGGATTTCTTCACTTAGTAGTTGCCTAAATAATTGTACAACACCATTTTGATTATTCTATAACCACTGCTTTTCATTTTCTTATATAACGTAATCAAAAGTGTTTATCAATTGATTCATAGTTTTCTCGGTTTATAAAAGGCCAAAAGTCTTTAAATCGAGCAAAAATGGCAATTTGAGGTCCTGATGATGGAAAAAATAGTTGAAACATTCTAGTAGCCAAGGTTTCTAGTATGTAATGCCTATGTCCCATAAATAGGAGATGCTTTTGAAACTCCTTCTGAATTATAAAACGTAGCTATAACTTAAAATGAAACTTGACTATTAAAAAAAAACATGAAGCAAAATTAAAAATGAAAGGAATGTAAGCTACAAAATGCTAACTATATATGCTAACTAAAATAAAAAAAAGAAGATAGATAAATGATACTTTACGAGTGCAAAAATGTGCACCAATAGTACCCGTTTACATGTGGCTGCGAATAAGTAGCGGCCAGTTGCGCAACGGCAACCATAACTTTTCAAGTTCATTAGGTATATTTCTTTGGAATAGAGAATAGTTTATTTCAATAACAAATGCATCATTTTTACTCCAAAGTCTCAAACAATATTAATTTGATAAAAATACTTGCGGGCACTTTTTGCTAGGCAACCTAGCCAAAACATATTGCTCCTTTCATAATGTTACATAAAAATTTGATTTTGACTTTATACTCGATGAGTGCAGAATTCTGCAGCCGGATCTTCGACTATTACTGACGTCAACCATATATTAAAGTCTCTGCTGCAATAAGAGCGTTTTTTGAACTTTGACTATAAAGTATGGCAACGAATGACAGTAGTTTGCAGATTCGAAGAGTTCAAAGCCAAATTTTGTTTTTTTTTAGTTAAATTTAATCTAAATTTTAAAAAAAAAATCATAGTTTAGTCATTTTAGGTTTTTTATTTCGGAATGAGTGATATAAAGCTGTAAACTCGTTTAAACCTTTATTTTGCTTTTCTAAATGCTGTCTTAAAAGTATCAATAAACTTCGCTTCCGCGTCTGAAGATAATCAAGGTCAAAAATCAGAAAATTCGTTTTTTTTTTTTTTTTGCAAATATCAATATAATTAAGCGTCTTTCTATTTTTCAACTGCCCCACCATTTTTTAAACAGTTGTAGTGCGTCTATTGGCAGAAAATTTTCAACTCCTTCTAAAGTACTTTGCCTAATTATTCAAATTTTATAAAAAACTGCCCGTATTAGAAAATTAAAAGGTCTTTTGGTTATCCTGTATATTTACAAATAATGTATGGTGAATTTTCTCGCCAATTGGCTTGTACCCACGTTACAGTTCCAGGTTATGATAATTTCGTATCTCGCCAATTGGCTTGTGCCCATGTTACGGTTCCACGTTATGATAATTTCGTAATTTATCATAGTTTTGTTCTTAAAATTGGAACAGAAAAAGAACCACATGGAATTTTCGACAAATCGCTTCGAGGTGCACACCCCCATGCTACAAACTAACTTTGTGCCAAATTTCATGAAAATCGGCCGAACGGTCTAGGCGCTATGCGCGTCACAGACATCCGGACATCTAGACATCCAGACATTGAGCTTTATTATTAGTAAAGATAACTAAATAATAAGAAAAAAAATAGTGGCCGGAAAACTACACTTCTTTGTAGCAAACAACAACTAAACTACGTCATTACAAATATGGACAACTACAACTACAGTCGAACCCACTTAATGGAATAGCCATTTTGCCGCGCAAAAAAAATATTCCAATAAGCGGGATATTCCATTAACCGGGATCAAAATAACACAATTCATTCGTTTGGTTCATTGAAAATGTATTAAGCGGGATATTCTTTTAACCGATATTCTAATAAGCGGGCTCGACTGTACACCTTTTTCTTTAATGCAGAAACTGCAAAATACTTTTGAAATGTAGTCGCTTATTCGCTACTTGTAAAAATAGAAAGAAAAAGAAAGCATACAATCGCACACACCGTTGGAGGATTAAACGAAAACATTCGAAACGTGGTTAGATAAAAAAACAAATTAGCTCATTTAAACATGGAATATTCCTAAAATGTATCTTTTTAATGTTCTGTTTTATTGATTTATTTATTTATTATTATTATTATTATTATTATTATTATTATTATTATTATTATTATTATTATTATTATTATTATTATTTTTGCTTCAATTGCTCATTGAAATTATTTTCTGACTAATGTTTTGAAATATTCACTGCAAGAAAGAGGAAATAATTATTAGACATTTTTTTTTTTAATCTTTTCTTGCACGCCAAAACTTAATTCAAGAAGCGCAACTCTACTTTTTGGAAATAAAAAAAATAAGCATTTATACTTTGGTTTAAATTTTACATAGAAATATATGTACATAAAATTTATCAGTCAGTGAAAAAAATAATAAACAGAATAGAAAACACCATTTTTTCATCATTGAATTTAATTTCATAGGAACAAATATTTTTTTTAGAAACTAACTGATTAATTTTGAGCTTGATTCGAGCACCATCCAATATCTTATTGCACAATAAAATGAACTAAAAATATTTTTTTCAATCCTACGAAACAATCCTAAAAACTTGGAAATATTTAATAATCGACTTTTATTACGTAAATATATCAGCACTCAATCATAAAAAAGTAAAAATAAAGAAATATGAAAAATATTTTAAGCGGCACTAGTGTTCACTGCGAAATATTAAATGCTTGAAAAGTAAAATTACAACGTATAAGTTGCACAAAATTGTAGGTGCGCAACTTAGACGTTGTTATTTCTTATCACTATGAATGCTAACTTACTTCAGTGTGCAATTTTAAATTAAAAGCTGATAACGTTGATACTGAAAGCTTTTTGATAAACGAGCAAAATTTGCACGGCTGGAACATGTTCCGTTTTCATTTTTCTATAAGAATGTAATATTTATTGTAACTCGGTCTGGGCTGTTCAATATTATCACATTATATAACATTCACAGTAGATTCAATATTTTCTAAATTTTTGAAACAATAATCTGATTGAAATTCAAAACATTCACATACGAAGTATTCTCGGCTGCCAGAAAACTCAAACGTGCTACTCAGTTGGCAGTTATCGCTTATTCTTATATTTCTAAGTAACTCTCTATTCAATACAAATATAGGAGAAACATAAAACTTACGATGCCAAACAAACTATTGGCGCCAAAAAGATAAATCGTATGGTGTCAAAATGAATGTCTCAGCTCAGCTCGTATTTTTGTGATTCTTTTTTCTCATGAGATCCGCTTAAAGGCTCGCTCATGTAAATTTTGCACATTTAAGATTTGTTAGAACTTCGTTTTTTTTTTTTTTTTTTTTTTTTGAGCAATCACGATTGCTCATTGTTCGCCATTTGACTGGTTTGAATTATCATTTTATTTTCCGCCAGCACCACCGCCGCGTCGACCGGTCTCACGATGCTGCTCCTCTCGCGAAAACCGTCTCCAGGTTGCGTCCATATCCTACACACACACATACACACACTCATGCCTGCGCACAGACACAAACACACACTCCTACACACACACACACACACACATACACACACTCATGCCTCCACACAGACATAAACATATGTGCCTACATACACACACACGAACGCCTACACACACGCGCGCGTACACACACAGCACTGCATACACAACACGCACACACATGCATACACACACACACACACACGCACCCACACACATGCGCCTACACAAACACACACGCGCATTCATACACACACACGCTCGTGATTGCGAAAAACATAATTTGAATTCAAGATGCCAAAAATTCATTTTTTTTTTTTTTTGAGCAATCACAATTGCTTATTGCTTTCATTTCACCGTCTCTGATGTTGTGGTTCCTTTTTCAGCTTGGATCAGGGACACCAGCACCACCGCCCACCGGCCTCTGCAGGCGCGGCTCCGAACACTGCCTCCTGCAATCCGTTTCTCCTGGTCGGTGGCGTCCATGTCCTACCCCCACACACGCTCATACACACAAGCCTTTACACACATACACACGCCTACGTGCATACACACAAGTCTACGCACACACACAAGCCTACACATGCACGCACGCGCGCCTACACATGTACACACACACAACTATATACACGTAACTGCCCAAGAGGAGGGGAAGGCTCGGGGGACAGGAGCTGTTTCTAGAAAAAATAACCCCCAATGAGTAGAGCCCTGTCGCCAAATTTTCGCTAAATTCGTAGCCAACTTTGTTGTGTATCGCCAAGTTGGCGACAAAACTTCACGATCAAAAGCTTAGCAATATATTGTTGTTACCAGATTATGACAACACTTGAGCTTGCATTGAAATTAACATTGACTTTCCCTAAAAAGGTGTAAAAGACTCTTTTTGAAACATCCGAATGCAACAAAAAAGTGCACACAGTGGTGCAAATCTACACCCCACACAGAGTCTAGGTGACAAAAATTTGCGTTCTACGTCATACCGTTTTTGAATCACAAGGCGAGGTACATACATAACATACGCACATACGGACGTCACGAGAAACACGAGATAATAAACTCGGTTATAGTCAAAATGGATATTTCTGGTATCTATACGTTCTTAGGGTTATATGCACGTGCAGTCGGGCCGAAGAAACAACTAAACATTCATTCGGGGGTGAGCAAAATAGAAATTTAGGCTCATATTTGAATGCACATTTTTTCGAGAATACAATACTTCCTTCACTGTGTAAAAGGAAGTAAAAAGTAGTACAGTTAACTACAAGCTACTAAAAAATGTAGCTACTACACTATATTTGTAGCATTCTACACCGGCCCACTTGATAAAAACTGGGTCAAAGTGATCCTGTTTATTTAGGTCACTTTGACAATGCAAGAAAGATGATTTAAAATAAATTTTATTTCTAATAAAGAGCAATTTTTAACCAGATAAATTAATTTTCTAAATGTTCATTAATTCCAACTTTTATTACATAGCATTTCAGGAATTCAATAATTTATTGAATAACATCGGATATTGGAATGTATCAACAGCATCAAATTTGCATTTAAGAACAACGTTCAAATATACTTTTTGAAATTGCTAGATTGTACGATAAACAGCGAACAGTGTTAGAAACTCATTTCATACAAATGAAAAAGAAAATCGAATATCATTAAATTGCCAGAATAACACAATACTTGAAATTTTGCAGTCCGTTTTAAAGTTAAAGATGCTAAAAATTCTGTCGAAAGGTTAATCCACATAAATCTAATTAATCCCAAATGACTATCTTGAATAGCTTTCCCCCACTCCCAGGGGATTATGTCAAGAGTACCTCTGTTAACACTGAGCGCGGTCGGTTGATCTCAATTTAATCTCCTGGAACCGTTAGAGGTAAGAAAACTTTGAAGTCAACTTCAAAACAACGACTTTCGTCTGCAGTTAGCGGGCATGGTTAGGATTAGGTTACGGAGTCCTAATGCCACCAACTCCCCCCCCCCCACCCCCACCCCCATGACGACCATAGTTTCAAGAGATCATTTTAATGATCTTGCAGATCATTAAAAGTAAAATTCTAATTTAATACTAGTTTTCTGGAACACAGCCTTTAGACATTTTTGCTTATTATAAGTATTTTAATTCCGTTACTTTGCTAGCATCCGAGAATATCTCAAATCAATGCATTATTATTTTGCATTTATTACTAGGAATATTTCAAATGCTTTCTCTCTGGAGTTTCAATTAAGCTGAAGTGGCTGATACTCATGCGTTTCTTTGAAGAAACCAATACACATCTTTTGAAAAACAAATCTATATACAGGTTAACAATATATATGTAGTTACGAGTACGAAGTTAAAGAGGATAAACTTAAAATTTTGGTAACAGAAAAGAAATCCCTCTCCGAGGGGTCCTGACTTCTTCCTGCCACAGAGTTAGCTTGCCCATGTGGGGAACCCTCGAAGTGGTGCAACCCCCACCCCCCACGGAGCCAATTCGCGTCCCGGTGGAATCAAGAGCAATTCCACGTTTTATGGACAAATAGATACATTACAACACATAGCAAACACAATACAATGTGTTACATAAGGCTGTATGCATTTATCAAACTGCAGCCATGTTCAGATATGTGATCAAACGTAATTGGAAATCGTGTGAATAATTGAGATCAAACAACCCGGTCAGTCACATTCAGTAACACAGGATACCTTGTGGTTAAATTTGGAGATCGGAGTCATATTATTCTATTTATATGCCATGCCTGGTGGTGTTATATATTGTTTGTGCAAAATATGGCACAACTGAGAACCATGTCTTATGCACAATTTCATAATTGAAGACACATTGCATGATAATGTACAAAATGAATTAAATTACATAATTATTAATTACTAATATTACATTATTGCATTAAACATTAAAAAATTAGTACCTTAAAACATTAAACATTGAACAGGACTCAAGTAAAGGTAATGTGCGGCAATGTTAATGCTTGAGAGAGACGAAGGTTGCCAGCTACTGTGTCAGGACAACGCAAATGGTATTGCGTTGTAAGTGGACAATCGAATGCGTAATGTATTGTATCACCAGTGTTGCCGCACGTACAGTCGGGTTAGCTAGAAAGTCTGAATCTATGTCAGTAAGATGGAAAAGGTACATGGCCTGTTAGGAAGATGGTAAGGCAGCGAATGCGAGGAAATTTCATAAAACCCCCTTTCCATCTCCGCGCTATGCCAGCGGTACTGCCTATCCAAATGCAATAGCTGGCCTAGGAGATTATTTAGGCGTGACTTCGGGAAAGGAATACTAGAGTCCTCCGGCTATTCATTTGAGTTAGCGGCTAATGTGGCAAGTCTGTCAGCTTCATCATTCCCTCGATTATCAGAATGACCCCTGACCCAGAAGAGTTCGAAGTTTTGATTTGAATTTAAAATTTGAAGCCTAGCAGTTTGGACGAGGGAATTTTTGTGAAAGGGATTTTTAATTGCTAAAAGGGCTGACAGGCAGTCCGAAAAAATTTGATAGTTTTTGTTGTGAGACAATAGCGTATGTTGAATCGCTTTTTGAATAGAAAAAATTCTGCTTGAAAGACCGTATTATCCTCCCGAAGTCTCTCCGATACACGTGATGATAAGTAGTTACCCCTGAACTCTGGGAGGCCCTACACGACCTGATTAGGGGTTCTTGAGCCATCAGTGTACAATCTTCGATATGTGAGTTGCGAAGGATTTACTTCATTGGGCTGAACCGTCTCAAGATTGTCAATGGACACAACTCATGGTTTGGCAACGGTTCCTTCAGTTGTCTGTCTGCGGGTATTTTGACTAACTACTCAGTGTTAGTAGTGCTAAAAAAAAACTCATTTTGTTTAATGATTTCTGGACTTCATACACATCATTTACAGGCTCATGACTGCATGAAACATGCCGAGAAAAGATAAAAGTAAAAAGATAATTTTCGTTTTCGTCATGTTTCTGATAAGGAACCATAGAGGCTTAAAACCATGAAAATGTGATTAGAATTCGTAGGAGAAGACCGCCTAAATTGGACCCCCTAAGAACAAGAGGCCCGTGGCGCTAAATGTGAAGCAAAACAAAAATTAAAAAACAGGGCATCTGAAGCCAAATTTAATTAGGAACCACCATAGGTACTTACATTTTCTGTAAATATGATGATAATTTTTAAAAAAATTATTTTTGACAAAGTTGCGAAAGTCCAATATAGGAACATATGCGCCTATATTGAACCATGCGCTTCCTAAATTGGACCGTAACAGTAAATGTTATAATAACTTACATCCCAGCTAGAAAATGTTGGCACTTTTTTTGCAAAAAAGGGCACATTGTGAATACATTATGCACAAAAAGTGCACAATTTTTGAACACTTCCAAAAATATACGCTTTTTGTGCAAACTTTGTGCACAAAAAGTGAATGATTTTTGGATACTTCAAGAAGTATCCACTTTTTGTGCAAATTTTGTGCACAAAAAATGAATAACTTTTGAATACTATAAGAAGTATCCACTTTTTGTGCAAATTTTGTGCCCTCTTTCTTCACGCAAAAAAAAAAAAAAAAGCACACTCGATTTTATCAAAATTATGCACCATTTTTGACGCACAAAATATTTACCTCAAATTATCAGGAAAAAAAAGCAGCCAGAGATTTGTTATTTCCACCTAATAGTTTTTTGATATTCGGTATGTATTTTCAATATTAATGCAGGCAGGAAGTAAAAAATAGTTATTTTTTTTAAATAAATGGACTTTTGAAAAAATTATGTCTGAATATTTAAATTTTTTTATAATGAGATTTTGATAAACTTTAACTTCAAAAAAAAATCATAATGAGGTGTAAACCAATTTTCAGGCACAACATGATGATTCAAATCAAATTTAAAGTAGATGATATAATAGTACTATCCAGAAAAATATGGGGGGAAGGAGGACACACTTAGTGTGAAAAAATGAAAAAATAGAATGAAAGTTAAATGAAAAAAGTGTTGAAATTCAAATCAAACTATATTTTCTTCTGTTCTTGACCAAAATCAGATTAAAGAAAAAAAGAAAAAAATTGGATTTGAGAAAAAATAAGCGTAACAGCTCTTCATACATACAAGTAGAGTTGAAGCCAGAAAATCAAGTGCTAATTTTGATTTGTGCTCTCTCCATTATTCGCAGAATACATTTTACAGTGCACTTTTTGAGATCTAACTTTTTCATTTGACCAACAGAGGGTTTTTTTTTTTTTAACTATCCCTACTTTTAAGAAAATAGTATCACAAGTTTTTAAGTTTTTTTTTTTTTTTAAACAAGAATTGATTTTTGAAGTGATGTTGAAGTTTTCATTTTGCTATGAGAAACTAATATGCATCCAGCAGGCCATTTTTAAACTTTCATTTCAAAAATCATAAAAGAGTGTAAAACCAATTTTCTTGAAAATGCATCTGTTTCAAATCAAATTTAAAATAAATGACATAGTAGTATTATTATACAGAAAAATAGGGGAGGTGGGAATTGAGTTCTGTGTAATATGAAAATAATCAAATGAAAGAAAATGAAAAGAAAAAAAACTTTTTAAATTCAAATTCGATTTATTTGTTTATTTAAAAAAAAATCTTTTTTTCGTTATATTTATGTTCTTGACCAAAATAAGTTTTTCCCCCCTTCGGAAAATAAAGAATATAAAAAAATATCTATTCGCAACTCCAATAAACTATTAGTGGTGCTGCAATTACTGGCTAAAGAGGGATGAAAAAGGTAAACCAAACAAATGTCGCAACTTATAACTTGTTTTGACGCATAGTGAATGACAGTAATTTTTCACCGTGTTTGTGGGAAGCTTTCTTTTCTATTCTTCTGAAATTACATTACATCACAAACTGTCTCAAGCCTGTATTTTACCTTAAGGAAAACACGTGAAATGGAATGTTTTACCTTTTTTCTTTGTATTGCTAATCACCGCAAGGTAGCGTAGTCGAGCTCTGGAGCTGCGAATAACTTTTGATTGCGCAATAGCTTTTCGGGTCAAATGTTCTACTGAAAAATCAACTCAACGTATGATTATGAAAATGGGCACAAAATTAATTTACAACCCAGCGGTTTACCTAACGAAGTTTTTTTTAATTTATATTCGTCCTAGATTTTTTAATATTTAATAATTTATGAATTATCCTTCATATTTCTTTCACTCCTAACCAATCAGTTTCGGACTTGAAGTGAAGTCAACTCAACCGAACAAGGAGCCATGCGGTCAATGTGTTTACATTCCCAGCTAGAAAAAGTTTGCACAAAAAGTGCAAAAAAAATGCCCAAAATCTAGGCATGTTTGGCACCTCTGTTTTGTGCACAAAAAGTACAAACTGAACTGTGCACAAATAATGCACTGTACAGAAAGCACACTCTGTACATCTAAATTGTACAATACTTTTCATATGCTATCACGATGCTCAGACTTAGTGCACTTTTTTACGTAATGTTTTCACTGTGTAGAGAATACTTTTTGTCCACAATATTTAAAATGAAAAAAAAAAGAAATTGAAAATTAAAATTTCTTAATTTTAGCATGTTTATTAACAATAAATTTATTAAGGAGACCATATCAAAAATATTGTTCAGTTTTTGATGAAATATGAGATATTCTGAAATAAAGCCTGTCATGGAGTGGAAATCAACTTCTTTGTTACCAAAAACTTATATCTGTTTACTACTCCTGAAATTCAGCAGCAGTTGTAACTTTTTATTAAATACATTAATAAGTTAAAGTTGAGCAAAATGTGCATTTTAACTTACTAACATGTATGGCAAGAATGTCCTTCCTACCAGGAATGATGATGCACCCCCTCCCCCAAGGAAATGAGACCCCAAAGTTGAGGTCAATAAACACTTCAAAATGTCTATGGCATCATCTGGATGTTAACCCACAACCTGTTGCGGGGTCTGTTTGGGGAAAGATCTTTCCAAAATAAATTAAAACATACCACACCCGGCAACAAAACTCCAAAATTTGGAAAAATGTACGAACCACTGTGTTATAACCCAAATTTAATGCTCTTTCTTGCCACAAAAGGTTTTCTTTTGCATGCTGGTGATGTAAAAACGATATAATCAATGGGGACACATTAAAATTTCATAATTTAGAAGCAAAAATTTCAAACATTCAGTATGCGTTATTAATTTAGAAAACAAAAAGTAAATAGCAAGCGCCACAACATAATTTTTTGCAAATATTGTAACATTTGAATTCAAATCACTTAAAACTATTATTGTGTAGACTTTTATTCTTCAATTTTTTTCAGCTGTTCGCGTCAGTTTTGTTGCTGTATAGCATAGAAAACATAGTGTGTTATCTATACAACTCACAGCGTGTTACTGGTTTCCATGGTTTGAAAATATATTTTGATATCTATCAGATATTTTCAAATTTAAGTCATTAAATGTATTGTCAAATTGCTGCTGTTTATTTTCTTACATTATTCTTATAGTATATAGATTTAAAATTAATGTTTCTTTCATTACTTATAAACCCAAACCTGTTTTTATGCGGTTGATAGGGACCGCATAAAAAAAATCCCATACAAAAATATTGTTCGAAACTTCACAAGTAGCTATAAAAAGTTATTTTTGCAATACAGTTTAAAAAAAAAAATATGTGGTGGATAGGGACCGCATAAAAAAAGTCTCACATAGAATATAACCCCAAAAGTTATTTTTAAACAAAATCAAAATAAACCAAGTGATGATAATTTTGCCGACTCGCGAAAAATTTCCTTAATAAGGAAATTTTTGGGAGGTCAGTGACTTCCCATCGGGATGCCCCTGTCCTCACTTGAAGATATTACCTCACACTCGTTTTATAAATAATTTTGTCACACCGCACAAAAACAGGTTTGTGTATAAATAAACATGTATTTAATGTAAAAATTTATGCACTTTAAATGGTATTAAATATAGCTGATATCTACAATTTATGAAATATGACAATTTAATACTATATAAGAATAAAATATACAGTTGATATTGGCTATATTTTGGTTATTGACTATGTAGGGCACTCTATGGTGTTCTCGCCACATATATATTAACGAAAGTAACTGAACGACATTCATTAGCGAGAGAGAACAAAAACTAACTTTATTTTCAAACATGGACGCCAGCACTAGCGACTCAAATATCATAACAGTTGACATTCAATATGAAAACAAAAAGTAATATATATATAAATTATCGTGGTTACAGTGAGACGCCACATCATTCCCCCGCCTAGTGAGGTACCGAACGATTAAGAAAGAAAACGAGTCGGGAGTCGAGCGATACGTCCAGATCTGGAATGTGGTGGAGGAAGGTCCTCTGCAAATGTAACTTTCTGAGGAGATTTTGGATATGTGACTTTGGTTTTTTGAGAGCTGGCTATTGATCCAACTTGGCAGTGAAAATTTGTTGTGGCTGTTCGCTTGGCATTGTATTGGATAGAAAATAATTTTTAATAGTAGAGTTTTCCAAAAAACAGGGTTTTACTCTATCTATTGAAACGTTGACTGCCTTTTCATTTATTTTGACTTGGGAAATTTTGTCTGATCTGTTTAGAACTTCAATGGTGGCGTCTTCAGTGATGTGGCGTCTCACTGTAACCGCGATAATTTATATATATTACTTTATGTTTTTATATTGTATGGCAGCTGTTATGATATTCGAATTGCTAGTGCTGGCGTCCATGTTTGAAAATAAAGATAGTTTTTGTTCTCTCTCGCTAATGAATGTCATTCAGTTACTTTCGTTAATATATATGTGGCGAGATCACCATAGAGTGCTCCAAAACTATAATATTCATATACTCTATGAATTTGATTACAAATATACACAAGCCTTGTAAAGAATCACTGTATCATATACACAAATATAATATTTTATGTATTATTAATTTATAAAAAACTGATTTAAAATCATAGGTTATATTAGTATAGTTTTATTGATTATTGCTTATATGTGTTTTAACGTTAATATGTAATTTAGAATTAATGTTTTACTATAAATTTTATTAAATGTAATTGAGTTGCTTTCGCAACAACAGCAACAAACAAATTTTTCAAAATTATAAATTTCAGAAACTGAAAAAAATAAAATGCAATACTAGTCCGTGCACAGCGTAAAACATTTTCTTTTTTTTCTTACCAACCATTAACTTTATATGAGGCATTGTTAAGCTATGTTTATGTCGTTACAATACTAATAGTTTTATGAATATAAAATAGAAAAAGAATATATTACATTATATTTAATAATACATTAATATATCATATAAATAGTGCATTATTTTTAATTATTTTCAATAAAAGGAATAATATTGATATGAAAAATGCATATAATTTTTATTTTGCAAATCTCGCAGTTCAAAATAATATCAAAAATATCATGATACAGGATCTCTCTTATACGATCACGTTTAATATAAAATCACGATTAAAACAAGCATTTTGTTGGTTTAGTTTGGTTTGCTGTCGAATTACATTAAAAATTTCGCGTATAATGCATACAGTAAATTGAAAGTCTCGGCTAAGACGAAGAAAAATCTCTGACCTCTTTACTTGAAATATTCGTGGTTGAATGCTGTAACTCTCGTTTTTAGAGATGATTTATTTTGTTCGGTAGTAGAAATCAAATTGTGTATCTAGGAGAAAATATTAAATATTTTGCATAGCAAATAAAGCCCGTACATTTGTTTACCCGTGGACATTTCAATTTACTTGGAGATAAAACTCTTCATCCGCCATTGTGGATTACAACCTTTCCCGCGATTGTCGATTATCATCTTCCTTTTTCAATATTTTCCAAAAGCAGTCATTCATTTATAAGAAATAAGTGGTTGTTTTCTGAAGGTACTAATAGATGACAATGTGTACATTCAGTAGTAATATTTTCTAAATACATAGGTAAGCATTTATACATTGGCAAACCCTTCTGGTTTCTACAAAAACTTTGGTTTTTCAAAGGAGGCTATTTCATTTATTTTTCATCTTTTTTAATTAGTTTTCAAATCATAATCTATTTTGACAAGAAAAAACTTGGAAAAAGTTAACAGAGTAAAAAGTATTTTTTCTTTCTTTATCTTCAGTTTAGCATAAAAATTATAGAAAAAGAGCAAAAAAAAAAAAAACAATCAATGCTGAAAAAAAAGCCATATCAGCCTAGGTTGGAAAGGTATTCGAGCCTAACTGTGCCAGACAACCCACCGAGTACATGCTCGTAAAATTTGTGGGTCCGAAAGTCCTGCGATAAGTCCCTTGCTAGCACTTACCTTGGGTGGAGGGTATTGGAGACCATCTCCCTCCTTCAGCAGCATAATGTAATTGTAGAGATATCAGCAACTCACTCGACGTGGCCTGACAAAGTAATTAAATTGGTAGGTTCTGGCATCCTTTGGGGCTAAGTGCAAAGACCCATAACAGAATGAAGTTACAAAAATGCTACAGTCCTGTGTGATCTTAATGTAAATACAGTAATACCTTTAGTGAAAATACAGGGTTTTGTATATTTGAATTCTTGATCCTGTAATATATAAGTCATATCTTCTTATAGGAAATCTTTGAATAACTTCGTTCATTGACGTAGAGTGGATGAATGAGATGAAAGTGAATTAGGATGAAAATTAATTTTAATTTTTTATTTTTTAATCGTTATGACAATTCTTCTGATTACGTGATAAAGCAATTAAATTGGCAGTTGCCGGGGTCGTAAAATGAAGTTACAAAAGCACTACTGGCCTGAGTGCTCTTAAAGAAAATATAATATACCTGTAATGAAAAGATTGTGTATTTTCATTAAGAAATTTGAAACCTTGACCCTGTAATGTAAAAGTTCTCTGCTAATGGGAATTTTTTTAAGATCTTTTCGTACACTGAAGAAGAGTGGATAAATAAGATGAAAGGAAATTGGAATGAAAATTTATATTTTAAGTGACATAGTCAAATCTCGAAGTTTTCATCAGGTCTCAAACTTTTGAGTCTGTTGTGGAAACTTCATGTAACTCGAACGTTTTAGCTGGTGCCTTGGGACTTGAGTTATCAAGTTTCAGTTGACTGTATTTATATTTTTTAATTGTCATACTTCTTCTGATGACGCATGCCTCAGTTTCCGATTATTATATTTATAGGAACATATATTAACAAAAACAAATTTTGAAAATCAATACGCGTGCATTTGGAGGCATTTGTTTGTCTAACGCAGACAGTAGAGTCCCGGCACTTGAATGATAATCTGGCTGAATCTAAGAAACACCCTCAGCAGCAAGGACGGATTCAGCAATCCTTCAAGGGAGGGACGAAATTGCGCTTTTAGAACTTCAATTTTGGAAAAATTGCAAGCCTCTGAACCCTCTCCCTCACCATAATCCAGTATCCTTTAAAATAGTTCTTCTGGAACTGCAGTTTTGAAAAATTAACAGAGGAAAGAGCTTGAACCTCATTCCCTTACCAAAGCATCCTAACGTTACCCTAAACGTTACCAAAGATTATTTAAAATCCCATTTTTAAGAATTCAAGTTTGAAGTTATTCCAAAAATCTTCTGATTAAAAGTACCATAAAATTCTTGGCAGATTAACTAAAAAATACTTTTCAACTTTAATATCGAAAAATTGCCTGTAGAGTACCTCCCTTGTATCTGTCCATGATCAGCATGGCGAAAAAAACCTCTACTTGCAGACTTATTGATAAATACCCATTAACAAAACATTTATACTGCATCGACAAAAAAATTATTTTTGGATGCCCGTTAAAAAATCATGACCAATAATTCAGAACAATCATTCAACAGAATTCCAGGATTCCGGAACAGAAAAACGGCATGAATTCAGCAGAGTCCAGAGTAGTTTTGAAATAATTTTACTGCTTATATGGGAAAAAGAACTCAGGAAAAAAAATAAATAAGTAAAATAAAAAACCTTTTATAAAAAAATGAATTGACAAAAATCAGTCTGCACAACAATCTGACAGTGGCCTGAAAACTGCGCAACCTATGGTGTAAATGTCTATTTACTTTGCATGTTTTAGCTAATTCTCTGATTTTTTAACATTTCTTATTTTCAGTTACTTATAAATTAAGTCATGGATATTTTCTATTTATATTTGTAACAAGCATCTCATTTTCTTTACTGATGTGTACAGTAAGTAGAATTACTCTTATCCAAATTTTTTCCAAAAAAAGAAAATTAAGACACAAACTTACGCAAAATATTTGTATAAGCGATTCGCAAAACAAATAATCTGTCTAAGCGCTTTTCCCTCTGTGAGCTAGTTAAAGGCTAGCTCACACTAGTCACTTTGACAGAGATATTCAGCAAGCAATGATTTTCATTCAGAGTACAGTACATCCTTACTGTACATAATGTTCAGCACATGTTACTACACTTAGCATGTAAAAACGCTCTACTTTCTTTTGATAAAGACTTTAAAAATAGTTTTTCCCCATTTCAAATACAAAAATTTATTAAAATAGAATTTTTTTCGGAATAAATTCATTTGTCTGAGTCTACTGTATTTGAAAATTTACCTATTTGTAATTTTTCTTATTCCTATACATTTGAATTTCTAGCCTTATTCTGCTTAACTTGTTTCTTTTAGGTACAGTTACTTCTGTACAAAAGTCACTGCTACTCAACTGTGGTAAATCATGCAAAAATGTTGGGTGACAAATTTTACTTGACTATATACAAAAAACACCGTAGAAATATCCCCCAAAAATAAATAAATGTGGAAAAAAAACCCGAACGAAACAAATAAAAAGAAAGGGGCTTTACCTAAAAAATATAAAAGGAACGTAACAAAAATTGCTTGTGAGCGAAATGTAAGGGTTTTTTTCCGTTTTCCAGCGACGAAAATTAATAAGGTGAAGACCTCGGGGGACTTATTTTATATGCTAGAGTTAACTCAGACAAAAATTAAAAAGAACAAAGCTTAAAATTAACTTTATATTAGCACCTTAAACAATGAAACAAGGACAGCGCAACAATCGTAAAGATATTACATGACAAAAAAATTGCTAGAAATAATAGTAAGGAAAAAAAATGAATAAAAATTTATCGAAAAAGACATACTGAACTAAATGAACTTAAAAAAAAGAATCAATTTAGAAGTTGCATGCTCTCTGAAACGTTCTCAATTTACATTTTTTAAAAAGATATTACTAAACAAACAACGAATACAAGCAAAAATTTCATTAAAAAATGCAGAACTGTTCTAAAATTGGATTTAAAACAAGCGAATAACGTAAACAATATCACGTGATCAGAAAACGCTCTTTCATTGGTGTGACGTCAATCGACACGATTCGCACTTCGCTACGGGGAAACCACATGTGAAATCTTGCAGCAGATTCGCTCATATTTGCTTTTCAGGTTTTTGAAAATTTTGTATAATAAATCTGCACTATGGAGCCTGGATTTTCTAAAGGACAATCCGACAACTTGCCGAAACTGGATTTCCTTATCCTTTTTTCGTTTTTAGGGAAAAATCCCGATTTTACTAGTGCCGAAATAAGAGGAGTCAAGACAAAACGGTTAGTAAAGATTGTCATGATTTTAAATAATCTATTTCATCAATATTTCAACTGCAATCTCACTTTATTCACTCGGATACATATGCCAAGTTTTCTACCTTTTTGACTACATTCTTTTTTCTGAACTTTGTTTTAACCCCACTCATCCAGAATGAACAAAAAATAGTTTGAATTTACTTCCTGGATGTCTGTTGAATCAGGATGTAAAAGAGCATGCTTTTCTAAAATCATACAAAAACAACAATAATAATAATAATAATAATAAATAGTGCTGTGGTTTTTTAATAAAGACATGAAACACATCTGTGAAAAAATTTATATTTATAAACGCAGCTAAACCTGAATTGATATCGTTAAAAATTACAAATTCATGTTTCAGGTAATAACTTCAGCAAAAAATTGTCATTTGTTATGTGAAAGTTTTTTTTTTTTTAATGCAGATGCATGCTATTCAAATCAAATATAACAAAGATGGCATAGAAGTTCACTATAAATACAGAATTAAAAATTAATGATAAAATGGGTATTGTCGCATGAGTTGGACATCAAATAAGAATAAAATGTTTACAAAATCTTAAGAACAGACAGCTAAAAATCACAAAAGTATCTTCTAAATATTCATTTTTTTAAAGTTAAGTTTGCGTGCTTTTTCTTCACACATGCATGCAAACTTTTGCATGCTTTTTGTCTTAGTACCTTAAGACTGCCAGATAACTTTCTTTAAGAACAAAAAAATCCTAGATAAAGTTGCTACAAATTGTTTTTAAAAAGGTGACTACTAGTCACTGGTTTACTATTAAAGAATTTGAATTTTCAGATTGACTTTGAGTACTTTATTTGTTTGCTGGTTTAGTAAATTAACTAATTGATCTACCAGTTTGAAGTAACCTTAGCTACAATAAGAGGATTTTTCAAATTTTTCATTTTGAGGTTTTAAAACAAAATCATCACATTGATTACACCAAAAAAATTCTTTTGCAAAATCTCCAGTTTCTAGTTGATTTATCCGGTTTCGGGTAAACACCCCAAAAAACTGTTTACCTACGCACCCTACATCACTGATTGCACGTAATAAAAAATGTTTGAGTTAATTTTCATAATAACATACCGATAAATAGAAAATGCAAATAAGCAAAGCAACATCGTAGAACAATATTTTACTTTTTTGATATGACAAACCCAGATTGAGATTTTGAACTCATGAAGTTTATCATTAATTCGCTAATATTTCTCCAATTATCACATTGCAAACAATTTTTTTTGGTTCACAATATATTTCTTTTATCAATGTCATCAAATCTTTCAACAAAAAATATAATGAAGTGCGTAATACATATGTTTATAATATTGTTACTTATTATATCATATTTAGATTTGAAAAATAATTTCCTATTCACATTTTACCTATTTTTGCAACATACCCTATTTTTGGCTATTTACCCAGGCTTTCGGTAAATACCCAAAAAGTATTTACCTACCCGGTGGGTATTTACCCGATCCATATCACTATATCTAAGAGTTAAAAAATAAATAAATAAAGAACAATAATACTATCGCTATTCGAAAGATGAAGGTAGTAGTCACCTATAAATCAGATCGTTTTTTTTTAAATAAAATCAGCTTCAGCATAAGCATGAGCACGGCACAATGAAATCAAAGTGATGCCCAGGTCCTGGTAAAATTTTGGTGCCCCTCTCACAAGAAAATCTGAAGATTTTTATAGTAGTAGTTTTTTCCAAAAGAGGGAAAAAGGACAGAAATTTACCCTATTTTGGTGCCCTTAAAATTATGGTATAAGGTGGTAGGGCAATGCCCTCCAGTTAATTTGGAAGGACTTTAAGCAATGACAGCGTACCTTCTGAAATCTTTTTTTTAAAAAATCGAAAAGAATTTTTTTTAAAGTTCAAAAGAGTTCCGAAAAATGCAGAATGCTCTTTGCTGATAAGAAACACTATTCATTAAATAGGAATGACAAAGCTCACTGGTGTGTGAAAGATGTATTTAAAATTACTATTTTGAAGTGAAAGTCAACTATTTGAATGAAAACATGGTCGAAAATTAGTTTTGCTTTCAGTTAATGAAAAAAAAAAGTTTAAGATTATTTTACAAAATTATAGGATATAAAGTAGAAAAAAGAATGGTACGATGCGAAAGATCTACTTGTTATATTTTATTTATCTCCTTCTCAGAATGTTTATTTAAAATTTGCGCAAACAATGCAATTCAAAATAATGCAGTGTCAATACAAAGCAAATCTTATGGTACTAATTAATAAGATTCTAATCTGATGGTACTCGTTTAAAACGGAAGACACTCATTTGGCTTTAAATTAGGAACTAAATTTTACTTCAGTTCGAATACACAAGCAGTATTCGCTGAAGTATCACAGCTTTATTTAAGCTATTGATGAAATGTTAATGACAAACAAATAAATGAATTAAGATATCAGACTGTTTTTCATATTTGGAGCTATTAAAGCGATTATTTTAGGATCCTAACGCAGTAGAACAAGTATTTTTAGCATCATAAAATTATAAAGGCTGACCAATATTCACAAACATTATGAGAAATCAAACAAAATTTTCAGGCAGATAAATGATGCGGGCTATTGATTGCTCAAAAGGAAAAGAAAAGAAACCCAGGAACTACGTCCTAAATCCGCTATGAGCTAAGTGTCACAGAACAACTTGTTACAATTTTTAACCATTAAGTTAACTACAAGAATTACACAATACTAAGAATATTTAAAAAGAAAAGGAATTTGAACTTACCGAAAAATGGTCCTCACAACAATAAAGCGTAGATTTTTGAGGAAATATTGTTTCTTCTCATGGCTTTGCACCACTTATTCCGCTGCACAGCATCTTTAGGAACCCAAAAGAATATTTTTTCTGGCGTTTTAATTGCTGAATTTGAATAACACGGAACTATGCTGTATTTGTACGTAGGTTTCTTGGATTCTGACATATTTAAAGGACCTTCTAGGAGATTTAAATCATCAAAATAAGTACGTCTAACAAAATCGCCGTAGCAAGAGGCTGAATACAACTTCCCTGCACACCTGCACTTTATTAGTGTCGATTGACGTCACATCCTTTCTACCGCGTTTGCGTAGGATGTGACGTAACGGCACTTTAAAAATTAATTTAAAAATAGTTAAACATCGTTTTTCGGTTTAAAACTGGCACCGATCGACATATTTTTTAATGCTCTTTTCATGTCAGTCACATTTAGAAATCATGCAACTTCCCCATTAGCGAAAACGTGCAAAGCATGAAGCAAACAATGTAAACAAATCGACCGCATGGCTCTCGGTTGAGTTGACTTCACTTCAAGTCCGAAACTGATTAGTTAGGAGTGAAAGAAATATGAAGAAATGATTCATAATTTATTAAATATTAAAAAATCTAGGACGAATACAAATTTTAAAAAAGTTCGTTTGGCTAACCGCTGAGATGTAAATTAATTTTGTGCCAACTTCCATAGTCATACGTTGCGTTGATTTTTCAGTAGAACATTTCGCAGCTCCATAGCTCGAATACGCTACTTTGCGGTGATTAATAATACTAAAGAAAAAGGTAAAACATTCCATTCCACGTGTTTTCCTTGGGGTAAATTACAGGCTTCAGACAGTTTGTGATGTAATGAAATTTTAGAAGAACAAAAAAGAAAGCTTCCCACAAACGCGGTGAAAAATTACTGTCATTCACTAAGCATCAAAGCAAGTTATAAGTTGCGGCATTTGTTTGTTTTACCCTTTTCATCCCCCTTCAGCCAGAAGTTGCAGCACCACCAATAGTTTATTGGAGTTGCGAATAGATATTTTTTTATATTCTTTATTTTCTGAAGGGAAAAAAAAACTTATTTTGGTCAACAACAGAAATATAAAGAAAAAAAAAAGATTTTTTTTTAATAAACAAATAAATCGAATTTGAATTTGAAAAGTTTTTTTCTTTTCATTTACTTTTATTTGATTATTTTCATATTACACAGGACTCAATTCCCACCTCTCCTATTTTTCTATATAATACTACTATGTCATCTAGTTTAAATTTGATTTGAAACAGATGCATTTTCAAGAAAATTGGTTTTACACCCCTTTATGATTTTTTAAATGAAAGTTCAAAAGTGGCCTGCTGGATGCATATTAGTTTCTCATGACAAAATGGAAACTTCAATATCACTTCGAAAATCAATTCTTGTTAGAAAAAAAAAAACCCTACTTAAAAACTTGTGATATCATTTTCTTAAAAATAGGGATGGTTCAAAAAAAAAAAAAAAACTGTTGGTCAAATAAAAAAGTTAGATTTCAAAAAGTGCACTGTAAAATGTACTCTGCGAATAATGGAGAGAGCACAAATTAAAATTATCACTTAATTTTCTGGCTTCAGCTCTACTTGTATGTATGAAGAGCTGTTACGCTTATTTTTTCTCAAATCCAATTTTTTTTCTTTTTTTTCTTTAATCTGATTTCGGTCAAGAACAGAGGAAAAAATAGTTTGATTTGAATTTCAACACTTTTTTCATTCAACTTTCATTTTATTTTTTCATTTTTTCACACTAAGTGTGTCCTCCTTACCCCATATTTTTCTGGATAGTACTATTATATCATCTACTTTAAATTTGATTTGAATCATCATGTTGTGCCTGAAAATTGGTTTACACCTCATTATGATTTTTTTTTGAAGTTAAAGTTTATCAAAATCTCATTATAAAAAAATCTAAATATTCAGAGATAATTTTTTCAAAAGTCCATTTATTTATCGCAGGACTCTCGGATCCACAAATTTTACGAGCGTGTACTCGGTGGGTTGTCTGGCACAGTTAGGCTCGAATACCTCTCCAACCTAGGCTGATATGGCTTTTTTCAGCTATTGATTTTTTTTTTTTTTTTTTTTTTTTTTTTTTTTTTTTTGATCTTTGCTATAATTTTTATGCTAAACTGAAGACAAAGAAAGAAAAAAATACTTTTTACTCTGTTAACTTTTTCCTTTTTTTTTGTTAAAATAGATTATGATTTGAAAACTAATCAAAAAAGATGAAAAAATAAATGAAATAGCCTCCTTTGAAAAACCAAAGTTTTTGTAGAAACCAGCAGGGTTTGCCAATATATAAATGATTACCTATGTATTTAGAAAAAATTACTAATTATACACATTGTAATCTATTAGTACCTTCAAAAAACAATCACTTATTTCTTATAAATGAATGAATGCTCTTGGAAAATATTGAAAAAGGAAGATGATAATCGACAATCGCGGGAAAGGTTGTAATCCACAATGGCGGATGAACAGTTTATCTCCAAGTAAATTGAAATGTCCACGGGTAAACAAATGTACGGGCTTTATTTGCTATGCAAAATATTTAATATTTTCTCCTAGATACACAATGGGATTTCTACTGCCTAACAAAATAACAAATCATCTCTAAAAAGGATAATTACAGTATTCAACCACGAATATTTCAAACAAAGAGGTCAGAGATTTTTCTTCGTCTTAGCCGAGACTTTCAATTTACTGTACGCATTATACGTGAAATTCTTAATGTAATTCAATAGCAAACCAAACATAACCAACAAAATGCTCGTTTTAGTCGTGATTTTATATTAAACATGATAGTATAAGAGAAATCAACTGTATCATGACATTTTCGATATTATTTTGAACTGCGAGATTTGCAAAATAAAAATTACATGCATTTGTCATATCAATATTATTCCTTTATTATAAAAAATTAGAGACGTACCGAGTAGCACTTTGGCCGAGTACCAAGTACTCGGCCTTTTATTACTTGGCCGAGTACTTGGTACTCGGCCTTTTATTACTTGGCCGAGTACCAAGTACTCGGCTTTTCACTACTCGGCCGAGCTACCAAGTACCAATTATGTTTTAAGAAGAACCACCGACACACATGTGATGAATTTTTAACTTATTGAAACAGTAGTATAGACCTCCTTGTCCATATAATAGTTTTTTTAAATTAAAATTCTGCTGAAATTTAATTACGCATTATTTAAAAAATTTTGTTTATGTCAAAAATTTTACAAAAAAATTATTTTTAAAATTAAATATAAATAAAAGGTATGATTAATCAAGTTAAAATTAAAACAAATTATACAAATCTATTATAGTTCTAGTCCGCCAAACGTAAGTAATTTTTAAAAGCAAACAAAACAAATGTGCAGGAACACTGCAGACACGTGTTTCTGCATTACAAGGAACGTCTTTTTCAGTGCATAAAATGTAAGCTAAGGAATGTAAAGACTTTCGACAAAAAAATCTGACTTTTGTAGGATAATTTTAAATCCACGAGCTCACATTTTGTGCATTGAAAAAGGAATTATTTGTAATGCCAAAACACGTGTCTGCACTGTGCTTTTAACGTTGTTTTATTTCCTTTTATTTTTTAAGCAAAGTTATTTTTATATTTCTTATAACTAACTTTTGTTTGTAGCAAAAATCCATTTTTAATATAAATATTCCATTTTTTCTATACTTTTTTTTGCACAATTTTTAATACGTAAGTTTTATTAACTTTGGGGACATTAAAATAAAGATATATTCCTCTGAAGCATTACAAACTTCATTATTCTCAAAATTTAAATTTGAATTGTAAATGATTGCAGAATATTATATATGCTTGCGATTTTTATTATTTTAAAATCTGTCTTTTACAATATTCAATTATTGCAACTACTCGGTATTGGTCGAGTATCTGATCAAACTTTGGTCGAGTACCGAGTAGTTACCGAGTACTCGGTACGTCTCTATTGAAAATAATTAAAAATAATGCGCTATTTATATGATATATTAATGTATCATTAATACAATGTAATATATTCTTTTTCTATTTTATATTCATAAAACTATTAGTATTGTAACGACATAAACACAGATTAACAATGCCTCATATAAAGTTAATGGTTGGTAAGAAAAAAAAGAAAATGTTTTACGGCTGTGCACGGACTAGTATTTTTTTTTTTTTTTTCAGTTTTTGAAATTTATAATTTTGTAAAATTTGTTTGTTGCTGTTGTTGCAAAAGCAACTCAATTAAATTTAATAAAATTTATCGTAAAACATTAATTCTAAATTTAATATAAGCATTAAAACACATATTAGCAATAATCAATAAAACTATACTAATATAACCTATGATTTTAAATCAGTTTTTCGTGTATTAATATTACATAAAATATTATATTTGTATATGATTTTGTGATTCTTTACAAGGCTTGTGTATATTTGTAATCAGTTTCATAGAGTATATGAATATTATAGTCAATAACCAATATAATATCCAATATCAACTGTAGTTATGCTATATTTTATTCTTATATAATATTAATTTATCATATTTCATAAATTGTAGATATCAGCTATATTTAATACCATTTAAAGTGCATGAATTTTTACATTGAATAGATGTTTATGTATACACAAACCTGTTTTTGTGCGGTGTATGAAAATTATTTATAAAACGAGTGCCAGGTAATATCTTTAAGTGAGGACAGGGGCACTGACCTCCCAAAAATTTCCTTATTCGGGAATTTTTTTGGGAGTCGGCAAAATTATCATCACTTGGTTTATTTTGATTTTGTTTAAGGAAAACTTTTGAGGTTATTTTCTACGTGAGACTTTTTTTATGAAGTCCCTATCCACCACATATTTTTTTTTTTCCTGTGTTGTAAAAACAACTTTTTATAGCTACTTGTGAAGTTTCGAATATTTTTTTCTTAATGTGGTCCCTATCCACCGCATAAAAACAGGTTTGAGTGTATGAGTAATGAAAGAAACATTAATTTTAAATCTATATACTATAAGAATAATGTAAGAAAATAAACAGCAGCAATTTGATGATACATTTAATGACTGAAATTTGAAAATATCCGATAGATATCAAAATATATTTTCAAACCATGGAAACCAGTAACACGCTGTGAGTTATATAGATAGCACATTATGTTTTCTATGCTATACAGCAACAAAACTGACACGAACAGCAAAAAAAATATTGGAAAATAAACTTCTACACAATAGTAGTTTTAAGTGATATGAACTCAAATGTTACAATATTTGCAAAAAATTATGATAGGAAGCTGGATTACCTAGCCACAATGTGTGAAAGTTAAAGTTTCTTGGATTTCGCCGAGATCCCTTTTTAGATCCAGACCAAATTACAATGGGATTATCTGGAAAGTATACCCTTCCAAACAAAAAAAAAATAATTTTTCAAATCGGTCTAGTAATGTTGGAATTTTCAGAAAACATGCATAAAAAGCCGCAAGACGAAATCATAACCTCCTAATTTAAAGTCGATTAAAAAGAAATAAATAAGCAAGTACTTCCGCTCATTCGTAGAGTTCACCATCTCCGTCAATTATTTGTCCCGGGAAAACTTTTCCCCTTTCCGAACTTTGGTTGCAGGGAGAAATCAATCGCGCTAGTTGTTCCACCTGTGGAGAATCAAGTTGTGTGTCTGGATCATTCAATTAAACTTCGCTGTCACTGCGGCGCTGTGATTCAATCGAATTTTTAATAAATTTTTAAATGTCTGTTTAGACTTAGAGGGCTACTGTTTAAGAGCAGTCGGCAGCTTAATATCATTCTGAAACTTTTTTTGAAACGAAATATTAAGAAAAAGCTGAAATCCCAAATGTTGTTTTTGGCTTTTTTTTTTTAAAATAACCAAAACATTTGTGTATCGTAGTCTCAAATGTAGCATTCCAGAATGATTTCTATGATTAAACAGGAATTTTTGCACACATTTCACTGAATTATTTCAGATTTTTTTTTTCTGTGCAATTTTTCTGCAGTCCTTATAATTCTGACCACGACTGTACATGAGGGTGCATAACAGAAAAACTTTTTTGGAAATTCAAACTTTCAAGTTAATAAAAAGTTGTCACTATGATCACATACTTTCCACAAAAAATATTTTCGAAATCGGAAAATATTTAGGTCTCCCGGAATGAACTTGACATTTCACGGTTTTAGTCAAAACTGTTAGATTTAAGACATTAAATCAATTTAAAACAATCAGCTTCATCTTTATATATTAAAAGGCAAGCCGTTTTCTTTCGGTGCCAATTTCTCCTCTGTTTGTGAACCACTTTCCTTCATTCTTTTTTTGTTCAGTAGCTATTGCCGAGTTTTAGTGTCCATCAATATATTTTTTTGAAATCGAACGCTAATTAGCGGAGATATTAATTAAAAACACATTTTCGTCCTAAATGGCTCTTTCTACACGAACGGATGGTCCAATATTTTCGAATTTGATATGGTTGAAAGGGTCTTTAAAAAATTCTCCTAACGAAGAAATTCTCAGCGCGCCCAAAGTCCAATAACCTAAATCCACTAGAAAAAAAAGTTATAGGAGTTTTTCAGTTAGCGAAACTCAAAAATTTTAAATTTTATCTCCTTTACATTGTTGAAATTCATTTTTGGAAGCGTGAAACATTAAGTTTTAATCCATTTTTTAAACCACTTTTTCTACATGAAAAAAAGTATTTTACTGCTTCAAGCTTGGTATGATTAGAAAGCTCGTGAAAAATACTTTTAAAAACGTTTACCCCCGTTTTACGGCTATAAAACGGAAACCCGCTAAGATAACTAGATAAAGAGCTAGAAGCAATTATAAGTTAGCGGAAATTCATTTTCATTTGATTTTCACTCGACTTAGTTAGAGTGAAGAAATTGCTACATAATAATGGTTGTTTCCATTTCTCGCTTGATCGTAAAGAAAAGAAATTCTTGAATTTGTTTTTATTATTGAGGTTTTTTGGGTAACTACGGGCATTTGAAATATTTTCATTTTGATTACGATTTCGCAATTTTGGTATTGAAATAAATCATTTTACGGAGTAAGGGTTTCGATTCAGTTTCGATAAAATTTACCTTCTTCTCACAATAATACCTGCATTTGCTATCGCCAGCCAACAAATCTCAAGGTGAAACTTTTGATAAAATTGGAGCATTATTACGACGTCCAGTGCTTTCGCATGGACAATTATATGTTGCCGCGAGTAGAGTTCGTTAATTTGCCAGTTGGAAATTTTATATTTAACGGCAAAGTTCATGCCTACTTTTGCAAGGAATTTTGTTTATATAGAAGTTTTACGTATTAAAGGAATTTTTGCGGTATCATTTCATTCAGAAAGACTTCCAAAATTGTGAAATTGGCGAACTTTATCCCTTTCGGAACCAATGCCAAAACGAGAAATATTTTTCTTTTTCATTTTTAAAAAAACGAGTACAGAAAAGTCTATTCGTAGGTGGGGTTCATTAAATTGTAACCGTTCGTGACAAGGGGAGGAAATAAGTGACAAGAGGGACATACAATGGAGAGAATGTGACATCAAGCCTTTTTTTCTTGATAAGAACATTTATGAAAAACAGTGTGACATGTGGCAAAGGGAAAAGGGGGTGTGGTGAAGTGTGAAACTTTGAGACAAAGGCGAGAGGGATCAAATATTTTGAAAAGTGCATTAGTCAGTTATCCCCCTAAACCGTATTCATATCACAAAGACGATTTTTTTTATAAAATTGCACTTTTATTGCGACGTCCAGTGTTTTAGGACGTCCAGGAACCGCATTTCCAGGTTATGATAATTTGCGCTGTGCGCTAATGGCATCAGTGATGCCATGTGCAGAGCGTAAAAAATGAATTTCAATCAGCGCACCAATTAAAATAATTGTTAAAAAATATTATTTTTTTTTCAAATCATTTAAAAAATAGCTAAAACCTTTGTTTTTAAGCATCCTTTTTCAGTAAAAAATCTTTTTAAAATTTCGGAAACGACCCCATTACTGCACTATCCCTTTTCATCCATTTATTTTGAGAATAACAGACAAAAGCAATATTGGAAAAAAATATTACTGTTTGCTATTGTGTGTACACATAAAAATTGTATGTTTCCAGATATGCAGTAAACATGAGTGAAAAATATTGGATATTGTTAAATTCATACAAGTTTTCTCAGATATTCATTTATGAATATGGTCGAATTTCGACCACTTGCCGAACACTAGTTTACATAATTTAACTTAACAATGTTCTTATCTGCATTTTCAGTTTGGCAACAGTTTTTAAGTTTTGTACGTGCTGCATTCTTCTAGATTCAGCTTAACAGTTTATTCCATGTTTGGATGTGCCGTGTTATGTAGTTACGTAAAATGTTTAATATGTTGTTTGTTTGCCATTTTTAATTTTAGTCGAAATAAAATTGTTTTTTATGAGAATATTGCTGAACTCTGCTGAATAATTTAACAAAAGCGATGATTTTTCTAAAAAATGTAAGAACTATGCATTAGGCAAAAATAGGTATTCAAATACTATAATGGGCAATTTTAAGTAGAACCCATCAATAAATATTCATGAAAACTAAAATTTTAACAGTCAGGTCTCCTTATTCCTACCTCAAATTTTTGAGCATTAGTCATAATATAAAAATATTTACATTCTCCTCAGAATAATTTCGAGTACTGTTTTGTAGTACAAACATTGCAGAGAACAAATTCGGAAGATGGCTTTTCATCTACAAAACTATTGTTTTTACGTTTTTAAAGCTGCATGATAAATGTGATTGTTTTTAAATCATCAGTGTGTAACGAAAAAAGGTTAAAATCATTAAAACGACAAGTCAGCCATAGTAGTCTTCTCTATATTTCTTGATGCGTGTGTAATGATTAATGAAATGTATGTTTTCAACCCCAATGAAAGTTCAACAATTAAAAAATGCATTCTTGAACGGCCAATGAAATCTAAAGCATATGATTATCGGAGGTGCTGAAACAGTAGAGAGTAAAAAACTCAAGAAGGGTAAAAAAAAAAGGAAAAATGTCTAGAATTTAATATAAACACAAGTCAACAATCAATGAAGACCCTTGCTTTAAAAGAGGAATTCATTGTTAAAGACAGTGATTCCATGCTGTCGGATTCAATTGCTAATAGTGTTTTAGCTATTAAAAGTATTTCACTAAAAGATAAAAAAGAAAATTTCTAGCAGTTTAGCAAAACATCGGCTTTTAGTAATAATAAGTTGTAGAACCGGTAGTAATAACCAATAAATCCGTCATCCTTTTATAGAACACTAGAGGACCCGACAGACGTTGTTCTGTTCAAACTTTGTAAATTGAAAAGTTAAAAAATTTCAATAAACTATCAAGTGTTTAAACCGTTTTGTTGAAAAAAATAAGTGAAAAGAAAATGTTTTAAGCTGCTTGGTGTCAGAATGCGTATATTTATTACAACTTGATTTATATAATGCCCACTGAGCAGTTCTTTTATTAACTATTTTTTTCTCCCGTACTTGATGATTTGTTCCTTCATCCATACTCAAAGGATCAAAAGCGTCCTCAGATATTAAGTGTAAAAAAACTAACTAATCATCTAGAACAAAGGGGAAATCCCGCTGCAACATCCCCAGATGAAAAAGGATAAAACAATCGAAAGGATATCGTTTAGAAAAATGATAAAGGTAAAAACAGTTCTCTGAATAAGCGAAAATCACTCATCCCTCCCCCCCCCCCCCTCCCGATGTAAAATAAACATTCTTCAACTAAAATGACTAAAAACTCTTTAAAAACGAAAAACAGTTCTCTACAATTTGAAATTTTTCGCCAAATAACCAAAAAACACAATAAATTACATTAACAGTAGCTTTAAAATGCAAACAAATGATCACGCAACTCTATTGTTTATAGCCAAAGTCGCCAAGCCACCGCGTTACTGTAATCCAGCCGATCAGAGAGCGAAGCTAACTCCGACCGATCAGCGGTCCGATCTTCTGAACGACAACTTTTAAAACTTCACATATAGTCTAATTTGTTTTTCCCACCAAAGATAAAGATCTTCCACTGCAATGATCTTTTGTCTACAGAACTACCCTGTTGTAATTTATCTGGACGAAAATAAAATTGGTTTCGTCTTTAAATTCCATCATATTTTCCCTTAATAGTTTGATCACGTTCCCACTTAATACTTAAGTGCCATCTAGTGGGGCCATGGTTTGATAATCCTTAAAGTATTCTTGACATTGGTGTCAAAACTCAGATGAATTTGAGCCGAGAAACAAATGTTGCTAGGTAAGGTACTTTCTGATCATTTGGTTAGGAAAACCTGAAGCACCGATCCAGTCACATGGTTCAACTACTACGACAGAACACACGTTTTGCGTGAACCAACCAGTACTTTACTTTAAAATATATCACGGGACCTAAAATCTTTGCTTTCAAGAAATGAAGGCTTCACTCTTTTTCTCTCTACGTTTTATCTATTCCCAATTGAGGTATCACAGTAGGAAATTTCATTACAAAAAGCAGAGATGTCTTTCTTATTGGCCTTTGGCAACTGGTTAAATATTTATTTCATTTCTCGCTCAACAATACGTTGAAATAAATATTAATCATTTAAAAGATATAACCATCCAATGTTTAAATTAATTAATTAATTAACAAAAACGTTTCCGATTCGATCCATCGCGCTTCGAAACCATGCTTGCCACAACTCAATTACACACAAAAAATGTGATCAAAATCGGTCCAGCCGTTTAAATCCTTATAGTGACAAACGTCCACACAGAAGATTTTTATTTATTTAAATGTAATATAAGAGTCATTTCCAACAGACCTGCAACTCATTCAACCAGCAAGTTTTCTTTTGCAGGAATTAAATGATGTGTCTAGAGAAAATCAGGCATTGATAGTTAATAAATATAAGGTTTTTGTTGAGAGGGTGAAGTACCGTCAAAGAATCTATTCAACTCCTACCTCAGAAATAATTACTTTATATTTTGATAGTCGAAAAGTTGAAATTATCATCAATGAAAAAGTGCGTAATGAATCTTCACAAAATCGTACAAGTTGAACATACCTTTGGTTGAAGAACGAAGTTCAACACATTTTGGTCATGTAATTCCAGGCAGTGGTTCTGAGAAAAACATAGTGTGTGTTTAATACTAAAGCAATGAATATACTAGGTGACCCGAGCGAAGCATTCGCGCTTGACAGAAAAAATTGAAAAATTCGATTTTTTACGGTATTTTTTCGAAAAACAAGCACGATGTGAATTTTTTCATGCATCATTTTAAAAGTAAATGGAACCAAATAAAAGGGTAACCTGTAAAAATCAGAATTTTTTTTTCACTCCTTTTAAGATCCACTCTAATGCCTCTTTTATCCAGAAAACCTTTTATCCAAAATCACAAGCCAATCTGATATAACACTGGTTTCCTGCTTGTCATCCAGGCTCTTTGATTTGAATACCAGTTAACTGTAAATGCTTTAAATCCAGACTTTAAGCACTGTAGTCTGGTTCGTTTCATGTTAACAATACGTTTCAATTTCATGCCATCCATGCTGCTCTAAAAAAAGGCTAAACTAGCCCCAGTAAATTTAGGATTTTTTGCACGACAAATTTATAATTAAGAAATATTTTAGAATTACTTCCTCATAGCATGTAGAGAGAATCCTAAAAAGTCCCCTAAGTTTGTATGTGAGTTGTCATCCAAAATGGCGGATCAAAGATGGCCACCTTTTACTTTTTGCCTTCCTCATATCTCGGTCAAAAATGAAGATTTTTCAGTTCTAAAAAAAACCTGTGTACTCTAGAAGTGATACTGTTTCGATAGATACCCCAAAATAACCAATAAAAAAGCTCAAACAATTGTTTTGACACCAAAAGTTAAAATTTCTGTTTTCTGCGTGATATGCAGCAGAACACAAAAGCTACTAAAATAAAGAAATTTTTTTGGTATTCTTTTTAAAATATTAACTGCAAAATGATTGATATATTCCATTTATTGAATAACCTATTAGTTTTTATTCCATTTTCGAAAGAAAGCTTGCTACTTCAAGCTTTGGAATAAGGATAAGGGAAAAAAATGAGTTAAAAAAAAGGGCAGCATAACATTCATTTATTACAATAAAAGCTAGCGTATAATATCTTACTAAAAAACCTGCAAAATATATAAAGTGTGGCAGTAAAAATCTAGAAAAAAGCAGCACCATCATACAACACCCTCATCTTCGAAACTGTGCACACGAACTGAATTTTTACATGTTTCACCTAAACAATGCATGCACAACTTGGATCATCGAAGGTCTTCGTTTTCATTAATATCTGAAATCACAGTTTCTGATTACTGTTCATAATTACTGTTATTTTGTAGTCACAAAAACTTAATTGCAGAAATCCTTCGGAAGCTCCGGGAAGTGACGAAAGCAGGGTTGGCAGGATTGCACACAATTGGGTTGAACCCTTTGTTTTTTTTTTTTTTAAATCCATTAAAAAAAAACCATTGTTTAGCCCACTTTTGGGGTTTTTTTAAATTTTCTGAGAAGCTTTTTAAAAAATCAATTAATTTAAATACTTTCACAAATTAAACTTTTTTATTTGTTTTTACCACTGACAATGGACATAAAAAATGAGTTTTGAACTTTAATAGTACTTCTTAACTTTTAACGGCATTAAAAAAAATGCTTCAAAGATTTTAAATAAATATATTTTACTTTTTTCTTTAACTGGTCGATAAATAACTCAACTTATCTTGACTAAGTCCTGTCACGTCTGATTTTCTCAATATTTGTAGATTGTACAGAGGAAACTACTCTAGCTAAAAGGCTTTCATGTGAATTATTTTCTGCAAATCAACACGTCATAAATCTTGAATAAACAAGGTATATTTTTTAGAAATTAACAGGTTTTACTAACGGTCGGACAGAAAACAGAATAGGATGTACAGTATTTTCATTATCTTACGAAAAAATTTAATATTTCTTACTCTGTACACAGAAATAGAAAAACAGGCAACATAAAATTCAAAGAAATGTCTTGATTAAGCTGGAATTCAGTATAAAAGGATTTGAACTACTTGAGGTTCTACAGTAGTTTTGCATGACAAAATGAAATACAATAAAGTAAAATGCAAAAAAAAAAAAAGAAATGAAATAATTAAAAACGAACAATGGATTGTATCACTCGAGAAGTAACTTTGCCCTAACTGTTGGCAATTATAGAAACTAAAACATCTGAAACTTCACCATTCGGGTTTCGTCGTCTTTTTTACTTTACTTCAGAAAACGCTGAATTTTCCAGCTTTTTTTTGTTTGTGCTTTGTCCATATACTTACGCTACAATATACTACAAGCACCCCACATTCTCTCTAAAAAAAGACAAAAAAACTCACATTTCTTTTAAAAAAAACATAGCTTTAGTTGGGTTTTTTGGATTTTATTTAAAAAAACCTCAAAAAAACCTGGGTCCATGGGCTTTAAAAAAAAACCCGGGTTTTTGCCAACTCTGGACGAAAGCGTTGTGCACAGTCCACTTTCTTTCATAACATATCCCCATTAATTTGGATTCATGTTTTTCTTCAGCCACTGTTGTACTTCAGGATACACACAAAGTGAATGCTGCAAAACTGCTGGGTGGAAGAGTTGCTAGGTTTTAAATTTTGAAGAACGAGTATGGATTACTTAATTATTATAGCTGTTGTATAGTAAGGCAGCTAGAGAATTAAGTTCTCCCCTCACCAAAAAAATGTTTTTGGAACATTTCTGCACTCTGGGTGACCTTTTCTGAATCAAGCTGAAACCAACTAAACTGTGAGATCAGAAAGAGCAGTTTGAGATTTTTCTGTCAAAACTTGAAAACCCTGAATTTTTCCTTTCTTAACATTGTTGACGTGGAGATAAAGAAGAGGATCCTTCAAGGGACCCAAGGCTTCTTTTACTTTCAATATATTGTAACATTTTTCTTTGTACGAATTTGATATGGGGGTAAAATGTACAGTAATGTGCCAGACATACCTCTTTTAATTAGAATCGAGAGCATGTCTGTATCAGTACCTGTTACTGCTACTACACTGTAAAAAAATCCGGAAACGTTTCTGAGTATATCGTGCAGCTGCGGTTCATGAAATTTTCAAAAACGTTTCTGAGTATTTCGGAATTCTCTTTCCGTAATTTCCAGAAATGTTTCTGAGTATTCTGTGCAGCTGTGGTTCATGAAAGTTTCGAAAACGTTTCCGAGTATTTCAGAACTCTCCAAACAATTTTCAAAAACGTTTCCGAGAATTTCAGAATCCTTTTTCCGTGATTTTTTCTAAAATATAATTCTTTACTATAGTATTGCATACCATATCAGTTTCAGTTCTTTCATATCTAACAGCAATAAAACAAGCAATTTTAGAATCATTCGTGGATTTTTTTTTCTGAATTTCTAATGACAAATAGCATGGTTAACAGCATAACATATGCAGATTTATAATTTTTTGAAAATTTATGAAATAATATAGTAGTTTCATTCCTAATCACAAAATCGTCAGGGGAGGGGAGGGGGGGGGGGGTACTTTCTCAAAAGTGGGATTGTTTGTTAAACAATCTTAAACTTCAGTTTTTCTCTCAATATTTTCAAGACAAAATTGTCAACATATTGTATTTTTAATGCAGAACTTAAAAACATATCTTGTATCAAACTTGATAGCTTTTATTTTCGGATAATATTTGACAGAACTTACCTTCCCTTCGCGTCAAGTCTTTTTCTCTGACGAACAAAGTGAACCGAAAAGTGCAACAGAGAAATTGGTGAATTTAAATATGACACCAAGTCCTCCTGTTGGAACCATTCGGGTTGATCTTCTGTTCTTGCCCTTTTCCAGTTCATCACAAATATAAATACTTGATCAAAATAGGTTACTGATTTTATTTTTACAATGTGCGCAAAATGCATTATATATTTTATTTATTAAAACATTGAATTCTATTGCATGATTACTCCATTTCATATATACGAGATTCCCCCCCCCCCACACACACCATAAGAGTGATGGTGAACCCATAAAATGCTATAAAGCGCCCCCCTTTTAAAAAAAAGCAATCCCTGAAAATGTCAATGGCAGTCTGTCTGGTGAACGCCCCTCGTCTTCTCCCCATATGTACTTTGTATATTAATAACATAGTATTTAAAAAATGATCACTTTTAAAACAATGACATGAAATAATATTTCTTTTTATTTTGGTTTGTAAATGCAGCTGTTCCATTTTTGTCACTGACTCATTCCTCCTGACTATCCTATATTAAACTAGTATATCCACGAAGGAAATGTTATTTAGCGAACAACTAATGTCAAGGAATTTTTTATTGTCAACCACATTTAACAAAATGAATAAGCACATGAATTAATTGCACAAATATGTTGCTTACTAATAGATAACTGGGCCATTTTCTAATGGTATAAATATTTTTAAATAAATGAATAAATTATAATAAAAAAAGATAAATAATACTGGCACATTTTTTGTGAAGCATATTACAATACTAGAAAACATTTGCATTACCATATTTTTAATGAATTAAACAATTGATTTTTTTTGAACTAATGTATGTATATCCAAATATTTCGAAATAACTTTTCTGTGATTGCTTTTCAAATATAAATCTTATTTCTTTTGCGTAATTAATCAGTTTCAATTAGTTACAACAAATAGTACACTGCGCACATAGGTATGTAGAATAACTTTAAATTAATTCGATAAACCCAAAAACAGTTACAATTGGAGCCTCATCAAATGCAAATCAACAAAAATATAAATGTATATAACAACATGCTTTAAAATATTGATTGATACTTATAAGTGAACATGAGCGGAAGAAAATCTAAGTACCTCCATTACAACTGGATAAGTAATCCAAAGGGTTTCGTTTCATTAAGTATACAAACGGGTGTTGAAACTATTCACGCTTGAACACACAATATATATGCAATCATGGTCGCACCGGAAATTGTAAAGAAGCAAATCGTTATTAACTAACTTAAAAGCTGCTTACATCGTCTAAAAAATCAAGGGCAGCCGAAAATGCAAAGGCGTAAAATTAGTTTCGACACAATTTGCTACTCTCTAGACATGAAATAACAAGTAATCCAATGCTAAACAGTTGCTGACTGCAGCAACCATAGATAAGGAAAAAAAATAAGCTCTCGTTATTTCCGACTCACTGACGTCAGTGTTGGAAGGATAAAATACGTTTCGAAGCATTGCGCCTCACTTCCGCTTCTAGATTTTTTGAAATAACAGAAAGCTTTCTGAATAATGAGGAGTTCGCTATTGGATGAAGGATTCTTATTATTTCGGAAACGTTTCCGATATACCCAGAAACGTTTCCGAAATTTGTTACAGTGTAGTCAGGAGCTGATCTGGCATATTCTTATTGCAACTAAGCAAATTCATACAAAGGCGTTACTATCCACGTGTACAACAGTAATTCCTTCTAATCGTAAATTTTCCATCATAATTTGAATAAATCTTGATTTTGTCTCAGAATTCCGCAAAAAGGTAGTCTATTTAGCAGTTGATAAGATAATTTCTTCAAAAAGCAATAGTCTCAGACATTTAGGCATCGCCCTTTATTTCTTCACAATTTTGTTTGATAATGCACCCGTGTATCCATTACCGCTACTGCCTCACATACAGAGAAGTTTTTTCCGAAGAAACTTGATTTATTTGAGGCATGTGTCTTTTTATGTCTGACTTGCCCAATGCCAATGCGCGTATAAGAAATCCTTCATATATAATGCAAAAACAGATTGATGACGACTTAACAAAAGACTCTACTGATTCAATGATATCTGCCACACTTTGTTTTTCATACTTCTCAGAGAACCCTGATCAAAAATCGAGGGTAGTTGATAGACAAAAACATATTTAAGATGGTCTCGTAAATTATCGTTTCATTGAAAAACAGCAGCAAATCTGGGGAAAAGTTGTGAAAGACTGAGCAGAGCACTTATTTATTAATAGTAACTTCTGAAGTTTAACTTCCCCAAAAGAACTTCCTAAAGTTGAAGGCAATAATTTTTCACCGACATTTTTTCCACTGTCACTTAATTATATGGAAACGTAAATCAAAGAAGAAAAAAAAACATTCTTGAGTGACTATTTGCTACATAAAATGCACAAAAAATACGATTTTGAGATAACAATGATTTTTTTATTAAAAATAAATTTTTTAATCACCTTTGACAATTTTTTATCGTTATTGTTAGTGTGTGTGTGTATGTGTTTTTTTTTTTTTTTCAATCTACACTTAAAATCAAAAAAATAAAAAAAGAATTTGGAACGATTTTACTATTTATGATAGTTTCAAGGAGCTGATTGAATTTTTAAAAGGCAAATTTTGCATTTCAGACAAAAAACACAATTTGCAAATCACATATGTTTGTAGTTTTTTATGAAAAAATGTAGGTAAAACACAAGAATCGGTTTAAACAGAGTACATAGCATTTTTCAGAATCGAAAAACAACAACTATTGACTAAAACATGATAGAAAATAATTTTTTTTAAACACCACAAAAAAAAAAAAAAAATATTTTAGTAGCATATTACGTAGAACACATCGATTTCATCTTTTGGTGTCAAAACAAATGTTCTTTCTTATTGATTTTTTTAAAATTTCCATTTAACAAAAAAAACCATAAAAACCGTTTCACTAAGTGAGACGCTATGAATTTACAAACAACAAAACGCAAGTATGAAATTTGATGTAAAATGTTCGCCAGATAATCAAAACAATACCGCTTGCCAAACGTTGCCAAAAGAAATTTGTCGAAGTTTAAAATTAAACGTTTAACTTTCAAACAAAATGGAGCTTTAAACAATGCCGGAAATTCCATCAAAAGGGGAAAAAATCTATGAAATAGTTAAACTCGGAATTCTCGATCTTGACTACGCCATCTTGCGGTGATTTAAGAAATTAGCCACATAGGTAAAACATTCAATTTCTCCATTGAGGTAAAACGCGTAATGTAATTTCAAAGGAATAAAAAGAAGTGTACATGGAGAAAAATGCGATCTACGTTACTCCCGGACAGTATAGAAATTGCGGGAAGATTTTGAGAACTGGGAGTCTTAGCAATTTTCCGAATTGTCGCCAAACTCGTGGATGCCAAAGACAGATCCAAAAATGTACTTTCGTCCGGCTGATAGGGGCAGAAACAAAATTGGCGATCAATTGGCAATCAAATCAAAATTGGCGATCGTGCCAAGCCCCCCAGTTATCGAAGTATCTTTGAAATTACTAATAAAAAGGAACAAGCGCACCGTAAAAGCAAGAAAAGGAAGGGAATCCTGCATTTGTACAACTCTTACACTTTCAATTGTCTAATTGGGAACATAACTTTTAATTTAGCTTTTCAAAAATTAATAATATCCCAACAAAATATAAGTGGGAAAAAGGAGCCAAGTTCTGTCGATAAGAAATTCAATTTACTTGGTGTCACCGACAAGAGTGCAGATCTAATGAGTACCAAGTTCCATAGCAGTTCCTCATAAATGCTATTGCCCCATGTTCTTCAATTCATACAGAAAACAACTTTTTACTTTTATTAATATAGGATTTAAACTTGGCAAGTTACTTTTTAGTTTGAGTAGTCAAATGTTTTGAAAATAGTTTATTCATGAAAATAAAAAAAAGAAGGCTACCAACAAAAGGAAATGAGATCCCATCAAAAGCATAAAATGTACAAAAATGCCAAGTCTAGCTTCCACCGTAAAAAGTAGTAAGATATCAAGTACAACTAAGTCAGGTGTTTTAGTTAGTATTTTGGAAAGCACATGTTTAACAACTTCGTCCTAAACTGTTTCCTAACAAGTTATCATTTATAGTATCCGTATTAAAACTTGATACCTTTATTTCTCTAATTAATAAAATGACTTGGCAATCGCAAGGCAACATAATTATAATTAATTATGTTGCCAACAAATGGCAAACATAATTAATTACAATGGCAAATTTGCAACAACATGGCAAACAAATTATAACAACAAAATCTACGTACTCTTGGCAATCTGAGCGACCGCTTTATTTGCGCTTGTATGAATACTGCATAAATACAACCTGTCAGCCTTTTGTTAGATTGTATGTGTATTCTAAATAGTAGATTAATCGGTATTAATCCATTTGGCCGGTGCTAATCTCACCAAGCAGATTTCATAGGAGACAATACACAGGATACACATGTTTAAAAAAAAGTTGATTTCAAAATTTCTAAGTAAAATGATACCCGTTACCCGTGGGGATATTCCATTTGGCATAAATTATACCATTATTGGTGACTTGAGCGCCTGCGACAAGGGAATATAAAAAATATCCACAATTCTTTTGTCATGATAGCCATACGATTGCCAAGTCATTTTATTAATTATAGAAATAAAGGTATCCAGTTTTAATACGGGATACTATAAATGGTAACTTGTTAGGAAACAGTTTAGGACGAAATTGTTTGTGCTTCCCAAAATACTAACTAAAACACATGACTTGTGGTTGTACTTGATAGCTGTATCCAGATGAGGGAGGGCAACGGTACCATCCCCCGAAACCAGAAATGTTTTGTACCGTAAAACAAAAGAAAGTTTTTTTTTTTTTTAATGTCAGAAAAGGAAAATAACGAAGTTTTTTTTTTTTTTTTTTTAATTTTGTAACTATTGCCGAGTGAAAATTTAAACAAATACAGAAAAAGCAATTCTAGTTTTCATTAGCTGCAAAGTATTCTTGAAATTTAGACCCTTAATTAGGATTTCCTGCTCTCTTTCCCAATTTAATTTAGGGCTGTCCAGGGCGAAGGCATGTCCTTTGTCAGTTTGGTAGACCTGTCCTCCTCCAGGGGCGTGCACAGAAATTTTGAGGCCCGTCACAAATGACTATTTTGGGCCCCCTCCATATTGTTTACCCCTATTTTCAACCCTAATTTTTAAAATATTGGGCCCTCTTTCAGGCTCGGGTCAACAGGTGTCCCTTCTCCCCCTTGTGCACGCCCCCTGCCCTTCTCCCCCTAAACTCTTATAAAATTTACACTGCGTCTATTTTGAGCCGGGGATTCCCCAATGGCCGGGTCTCTAGTTTCCGATTAGGCTAGTATCTGGTTACCAAGATGTGCCAAATTCTGCTCCTTGATACATCCTGAGTAAAAAATGCAAAATTCATGATTCTCGCGTTTTTTTAGGATTCAAGATCAATTTTTGTGACAGATATGTTTTATGTCTTGCCATTTATTCAATACCGAATTCAGTATTTTGGAAGTTCTTTTGTTATTGCTGGTTTTTATCTTATTCCTACTGCATACTGTTAATATTTTAAGCACGAGGAAAAAAATAACACTTGCTCTACTCTATTTCATTTTCTGCACTATTTGTGATTGGAAAAAAAAAAGTTGAAAAATTGTTTTGAGAAATATTTCGTTGCACTTATTTTTAACTTAAAACGGGTGTCTTACAAAGTTATAATCATTTTGTAAGACTTCAATCAACTTCTGAAAAGTGCAAATAAAGTGCTTTAAATATATCAACTGTTCTAGAGAGTCTTTGGAAAATAATTAAGTTTTTGAAATTCCTTGAAAAGTTCTTCAATTTTGTCCCTTATCATGAAAATAAAGTATGAATTGTCCAACTGGCCAGAACATTACTCTTTCGTTCTTATTTTTTGAATCTCTACACCATTTCTTTTAAACCATTTTGTACAATTTTTATATTGTAAAGCATTTGATGAAAAGGGGGGGGGGTGTTGGGGAAGTGTTCAAAAACAAACTACACTAAAAGCCGATATGAGCAAATGACGATGTGCTTATCTTTTCTCCTCTATTGTTTTTCCTCTCTGCCGATTAATGTCAACGATTTGTCGAGCAAGCAATTTTTATTTTGATTTATCGTGATTTGCAAAAGAATGCATTACTTTTAAAAGACTTTATTTGCCTATTTTTCTTCATATTTTTTAGTCTCAATTTCCCCACATAAAATGCCTCAAAATACAGATTTTTATATCTATTTTTCATAAAATTTCCCGGGGGAGAAATCCCTGGACTCCCTGAAATTATGGATGTTCTACATCCGACTTAAAGGGACACTCTCCTGTTATCCTTACCACCATAAGGTGAATAAAAAAATAATAAGAAATTAAATTAAAAATAACAAATGTCTAGTGGAATCATTAAAAATCGAGACAAGAAACATCTTCCACGGTAATATTTTTATGC